>NW_004955520.1:191043-226967 GCF_000276665.1 Chinchilla lanigera
AACCTCCACAAACCGTAAGCTAAATAAACCTTTCCTTCCTTCATTTTGGGCATTGGGTATTTTGTCTCAGCAACGAGAGAAAAGTAACCAAGACAGAGGCTCCTTCTGGTTCCAGTGTTGAGGGATGATCGTCAGAAACCTCATTCCACCTTTAATTTCTCTGACGCTTGCCATGGAGTTAGATGGGCACAGCCGAGAGCCTCTGTTCCTGGCCATGTCATCACTTGTCACACCTTCTGGGCCAAAGAACAGGCACCCATGGTGGGGTGGAGATGGCAGGGCTCCAGGCTTTGGGTGGCTGAGCCCTGCCTGTGTAGCCACAAGTCTTCCTGGACACAACCCCTGGCCTCCATTGGAAAGGAGAAACTTCATTTGGCTCAGGTCTTCAGAGTTTCAGTCCATGGTATGCTGCTCCAAGGCAGAAGCATCATGGCAGAAGGGCTTGATGCAACAAAACTGCTCAGTTCACAGTGGCCCAGGAAGCAGAGCAGAAAAAGCACACCAGAGAGGAAGGGGTCAGGGACCGAATGTAGTCCCCAAGGTTGCACCTCCATGACCTATCCAGATACACCCAGAAACGGGCTTTTCTAATCCCCCAAGGCAGCTCCCAAGCCAATCAGGGTGGTTGCTATGGCTCTGTGCCTCTCTGGCCACCTTGTGGTTGAGGAGGCTTTTTTCACTAAACAACCACTTCTTATGCTACCCCATACTGGAGTTTCAGCAGCCTCACCTTTGACACTCGTGTCCTAATTTAGGAAAGCCTGATATTAGCTGTGGACTTCTTGTCCCTGACTAGCTATAGAGAGCACCAGAGGCTTCTTGAAGGCAGAGCAGCTGCAGACTATGGAGCAGCCTCATCTTACTGACTTTAGTGTGTGAAGTAATCTGCTCAGGAAGCACCTCTCCACTTCTCACTGACGGTCAGAACAGCAGCTGACAGACATAGCCTGTCATCAGGTGTCCCGAGGCCTGGCCTGGGTCTTTCTCTGGCACTGGGCGGCGCGCTTGCCAGTGCACAACCTGCACTTGCACGTTCCCTGCAGCCTAGAGTGTTGCCAGGAAGGGCCTTGGGCAGGCAAAGCTCCAGGAAGAGGGTCTCCTACTTTACCCCAAACCACCTCCTGCCCAGAAAGTAGGTGGAGCTGGCTGGGAAACCATAGCCAACCTCAGGCCAGGGCCCCCAGGAACACCCTCGCCAGGCCCCAGTGCCAGTGCCTTGGCCCTTCCCGTCCTTCCCTTCGATGCTGTGCAACCTCCAAGAGGCACATGAGGTGATTGCTGCCTGGCTGTGTCTCCTCCACCAGAGAATCTCTGCAGTACTCCGCAAGGGCTGCCCTGCTATTCCCTGAGGGGAGGCAGGGCCAGGCAGAGAGGCTGAAGCATTGGGCTGGAGTGAAGAATGGCTTCAGGAGTGAGGAATGGCTTCAGGATGGAGTTCTTGGGGGGCACCACCATGAGGAAGAAAGGCCCCAGGAACCCTCACCACGCTGTCCGCTAGCCGTCTCTTTTGGGCCAGTGCTCCCTTCCATTTAGCTGATTGGAGACTGTGTCCCTGAATGGTGCTTAATGTCCTTTGGAAATTATCTGTTCTTTTTTTCTTTTCTTTTAAAATGTTTCCTGTTTTGTTGGTCTGCTTTAGATTGTCAATGTGTTCCTCATTGCTGAAGGTGGCAGTAGCACATCCAGAGGAGGCAGCTGGCCCTCCAGGACAGTCTTTTCTCTGAGGCTAAGCTGGGGAAGTGGGAGGCAGACTCTGGATGCAGGAAGCCTGGGGGATGTTCTGTCTCCATCAGACCAGGGATAGAGTATGGCCTGGGACGAGGTCAAGAATGGCCACCAGACCCTGCTTTGAGGGACAGGATAACTAAGGTGTCCTCCAGAGCTAGTGCCCTGGCAGCTGGGGCCTCACCCCAACACCAAGGTATTCAGCTGACCAGTCATGCACATGGCCAGAGGCACTGTCTTCCTGTAGAAGGAAGAGCACTTTGTACAGAAGGAAGGGCCATGTGAGAAATGGTAATTTTACTCCTCAATCCCACCACTTTGAAGGACTTGAGACCTGTGATCAATTACATGGCTATGTTCTACCCTGATCCTCCTGGCCCTTAAACAACAGAACACCAACCATCATATAAGAATTGGCAAATGACAACAGAGTAGGTACTGCTTTGACAGAGGGCTATGTGCACTGCAGTTGTGTGAACACCATGGCAACATGTTCTGAGGAACACATCCTGAGGTGATTCCATCATTGCACAAACATTATGGAGTGTTCACCTAAAGTGAGGGGGTTACAGCATCCCTGGGACCATAGAATCTTGGGGAACAGTGTTGTGTATGCCATTTTTGGTTGACCTGTGCTTTAGCAGGCACTGTGATTTGTGTCACTTTCCCTTCCCAATAATCCTATACCATTGAATCAACAGAGACTAGGAGGCTAAGAGCTGGCCCAGGACCCAGGGCCAATGGCATAGCAAACCCTGGCCTTGCCATACTGAGAACATGGCACTCAGGACACATCCTGAAAGCCCCCGTGGAGTGAATCACTATCACTGCTGACTTCTCTGCAAGCTCTAATTCCAGGCCCAGACCTAGGCCTCCATGGCATTTTCTATTTGCAGCTTCTCTGGGGGCTCTCACCCCTTCCAGGAAGTTATCCAGTGGGGGAGTTCATTCGACTATTGGATATCCCAGAGTTTGTATCTGCTGTGGTGCCAAGCACTGTTCTGGACACCGCATCACAGGAGGGAACAACACAGTTGAAATCCCTGCCTCGGGTGCTCACTTGGCCAAGGCACAAACATTTGTCTGGCAGAGCAGCTATGGCTGGCCAGTGTGCCAGCCAGGGAGAATGGGAAGGGAAGAAAGGAGACTTCTAGGTGTCCTGGGCTGCGGGCTGGTGTGTGCAGCAGCCATCCCCCTCCAGCACGGCCAGCGCTGTCCCCTGGCTGCAGGTACAGCTCTGCCTCTGCTGTGGACTCTTCCCTAGTTGTACTTCTCTCCTGGGAGGGACAGGCTTTTGAGAGACTTTGCCAAGGGAATTGGGATTGAGACCAGCTCTCCCACACAAGTGAAAAGCCAGGAGTTTAGGCACAGCCTTTTCATTTTTTTATAATTTTAATTGAATAGATTAGTTAATTAATTTGTTAATTACCTTTGGACTGGGAACTTCTAGCACCTCCCAGTCTCTGGTTTGGCATCTTTCTCAGATATAGCCGTACTCCTGTAGTGGCTGCAGAAAGAAAGCCCCTCTCCACCCACCCTGACTCAAGGTGGTTTCTAACATTTATACCCAAATACATTCTCCGCTCAAGTGTAAACAAAAACCTGGGATTTCAGTGAAGGATGGAAACCACAGACCTAAAGCTGCCTTGATGTGTTCAGGCCTGGGAGTGACAGAGTCCAGCTGACCCCTCAAGACCAGGCATCACCAGGACACTCCCAGCCTCAAGCTTAGCATGCCGTTCTATCCAGGCACAACCTGGAGAAGTGGGACAGAGCCTAACTGTCCCACTTCTACTCACCGCACACGGTCAGACTTTCTGAACCTGAACACATTTATTCCCTTGCTCTAGACCCTCATGGGGAGTAAAGGTTGTGGTGAAAGAGAAAGAAGGAAAACAATAAATACCTCCTAAACCGTGGGTGCAGTGTGGAATGGCTGCTGATGTTGATTCTGCTGAGAATCAGCTGTTGGCAACAATCTGCTAGGAAAGAGAGCTGGAGTCTACCAAAAGAGCTTGTGGATGTGCTGCAGAGGACTTCTCTGCAAGTGCTTCTCGGGTGCTTCCCAGTGGCATGCAGCTCAGGGCTGCTGGTCCTGAGTGGAGGCTATGTATGCAGCACTTCCTGGTACCAGCAAATACTAGAATATACTTGCTCAGCAGATGGAGCCAGGCGTGTGTGCCACACTGTCTGTGATGTCCCCAGGCCCCACATGACCTGGGCTTCCTCCCACTGCAGGAAGACAGTGTCTATTCAGGAGGCAGATGGAGCAGACAGGGCCCAGGCAACCTTGGGAAGAGCAAGGATAGACTCAGGGCCTGATGCATGCTGGGCAAGCGCTCACTGCTGCATGACAGCCTGGGCCACTCGGGACCTTAGTGAGCCGGAAATAGGCTCAGTCAGCTCGGATTCAGGTAGGCTTTGCATCACAGAAAGCCAGGCTTGTTCTCTTCTTTAACATAATTCAGTAGGAATCCAGCCCTGGGCAAGAGTAGTGCCTGCATGAAGATAGCAGGAACCCATGCTGCCCTAGCTTTCTCCAGCCCTGTTCTTAGCCCCAACCTCCATCCCCAAAGCTACAGCATGGGGCAGGAGGGCTGTGGCACACTGGCCATCACACCTGCATTCCTGGCAGCAAGGGGCAGGAGTCAAGCAGGTGGGTAACAACTTGAAAATTCCACTTATCACAGCCAGGAAAGTTTGGATGTGTGGACTTAGCTGGGCACAGCACTCCAAATAGACCTAGAGTATGATCATTAAGGGGGAAAAGAAATGAGATCTCATTCCAGAGCCTGCAGCTCTACTCAGGCCCTAAGCAAAACGGAGAGTACCCCCAACTCAACCCTACCCCTGGATTCTGTCAGTTGAAAATCAATAGATGTATAGGCAGCTCTATTTGCTCGACATTGTAGCTCCTTGACGCAGAGGCTGGTGATCAATGCCTTTAACTCCACGAGAACTGCAGGACTGGGAAGGGCCTCTCCTTGTTTTCTTGACCCTTGCACTCATGACAGGAAGGCACCATCAAGAGTTTGACTTGGGCCAGCTGCACAAGTCAGCACTGAGCATCTCTCCAAAACTAGGCAATGTCATTGTCATGGGTCCTGCTGTGTGGTGAGTTCACACAGTACACAGGACTCTGCCATGGAACTGATGGCTGATGCTCTGCAGACCAGGAGGAAGAGGAGAGATGCTCTTCCCTCACCATCCTCCCCTGGGGCAGTCACCCACAACAGCCTCCACACAGCCAGGGCAGAAGACCCTACCACCTTGGACCCCAAGTTAGTGCTTCCAAACTGCAGGTTGGTTTTCTGCTTATCTGGAATTATCTAATGTCAAACAAACATCGTAAAGGAAATGTGGGAGAGCAGCGAGGAGCTCTGGCATGGAGCTCAAGCCCTGCCCTGGTTTCTGGTTAAGTACCCTACAGGTCTGTTTCCTCAGGTGAAGTGGGGACTGCGACAATAGCTACCTTGCAAATGACTCTGCCAGAGTGGTAGGTGAATGCACTTAGCACAGTGCCTGGCACGGTGGTTTCTCAAAAAAGACAGTGACATTTACAGATGGAAACACAGAACGGAGATGGTGGCACAGGCTGCCAGGGAGCCTGGACCCTTGAACAAAGCTCCTCTAAAATTAGAAAAATCTGCAATGCTGGCATCTTGGCCAGAATTCCAGGAAAGGATGGGCCCTTGTCACTGTAGAGCCAGCCCAACACAGTGCCAGGCCCCAAGGATAGCCACTCCCCATCAGGGATGGGCTCACTGTTTGTCCTGGGGACATTGCACTTGGGAAAGCACTATTGATTCTGTGGTTTGGGTTACAAAGGGAGGAAGCAAGACTGACTTTTGTTGCAGCAAGTGTTTGTGTCTACTATGCACTTGGCAATCATTGTCATCTGTGTCTCTCCTTAAATCAATCACAGAAATTGCTTGTAAAGGAAGAACAGAGAAGAAATAACTGGCTGGAGACTGTGTGGACACTAGCAAAGTTAGAGGTGTTGACTCCCAAGTTTCTAATGTATGGCTTAGGTCTCTGCCGCAGGGGTGCCTGATGAGGCTTACCTGGCACAGCTCATGCTCACCGCTAAGTCAGCCCCTTTATCACCAGACCATAAAGCCAGGCTACCTGGCTGTCCCTTGCAGCTCAACAAGAGGTGAAATGGCACATCCGCAACCAGATAGCAAGTCATGGAGCTGGATGTGGGACCCATCTAGGATCCAGGGCATGTCATGGACCCCTGGATAGGGC
Source organism: Chinchilla lanigera (assembly GCF_000276665.1). Taxonomy (NCBI): domain Eukaryota; kingdom Metazoa; phylum Chordata; class Mammalia; order Rodentia; family Chinchillidae; genus Chinchilla; species Chinchilla lanigera. The sequence goes on from NW_004955520.1 coordinate 197,020, forward strand.
AGTGGCCCTGCCAGGTGCTCCTCTGTTTTCAGCCCCAGAAAGAAATTTTGGCAGCGTGTGGGGGCTACGGGGCTGAGGGGAGGTTGAGACCGAGCCTGGAGGTAATTCTGTGTATAGCACTGGCTGCCCAGGAATCTGCCTGTATTGCCCTGTCACCCTGTCTGAGAGCTGGGCATCTTCCTTATCACAGAGGCTAGAGTACCAGCTCAGAGTTATGGACTCCTCTATGCCCCTCGGGTTCCCTCCAGGTGGCACAGAGCATGCTGGCTCCTTTGGAGCCTCCAGGCTTGTAGGAGGGTTGGCCTGCATACAGACTGACTACAGCCCTCACCCGTCTCTATGCCTAAAGAATTGCTAGACACATGCCTTCATGGATGGTCAGTTTAGAGAGGATAGGATGTTCAGTGACTGCCTCGAGGGAGCACAGGCCTGAGTGCAGAGGGCAGTTCCAAGGCAGAGCTTCCCCACCTTCCATGAGCCTCAACACTGACCTGAGCTCACACCCTCCTTGCTCCAGGTTTGAAAGAGAACACACAGAGCCCTTCCTGTCCCTTTCTAGAAACCTGAAGGGCTGCTGTTCTGGGTAGCTAGAGGGGTGCTGGGACAGGAGGCTGCTCCAAGGGATGGCAGTGCATCTACTGCATGTTCCCAACTGCAGGAAGTGCAGGGCCTGAGTCAGCACCCCCAATCCACACCCAATAGCTGGTGGTGGTGCTAGGAGGCAGGAAGGTGCAGCTGGTGACTCTTGTGAGCTCTCCTGCCCTCCTGCTCCCAGCAGATTCTGTTTCCCAAGCCTTTCCTCAGCTTCCTTCTTTCTGGGACACAGATAGCAGCATGGAATAGAGGAGTGGCTGGGAGACCCAGCACAGAGCTGGCCCCTTTGACACCCACCATCCTGCCTACCAGCCTTCGTGCCCAGATGTGGTGTCTGCTCCTCCTTTGGATTCTGCTAACAATTCTATAGAATTTTAAAACAGCTATTGAAGCAGCAGGTGACAAAAGTTCCCAAGAGATTAAGGAACAGTGAATGGCACAATGGTTGGTTCTGGAACCCAGGCTCCCTGACGCTCAGCCTCCACCTCTGCTGTGGCCTGGGAACTGATCCTAGGCACAGGCTTCATGTGAAAGAAGGCTCCATTGCTTTGAGGATGTTCGGGTACTGTTGCTTGGCTTGTCCTTTAGCCCTGCATATGGAGATATGCAGAGTTCAAAAGAGGAAAGATCAAAAAGGAAAAGATAGGTTTTGTCATTTGCTTTTGGTGCTGGGGGTGGAGTTCGGGGCCTTGCTCGTGCTGGTTCCCCAGGCAGTTGCTCTTGAGGACAAGGGAAAGTCTCCTCTGTAAAGACAGCTCCACTGGCCTGCTCTGCTGCCCCCAAAGAGGAATCCTGGCTGCACCAAAGCTCTTTTCTGTGGGACATAGAAAGAGCACAACTTGAAGTACTAATCCAAGGTGATAATACACATAGGGTTCCTATATAATCTGGAGTTAAAAATAAATATGACATTAAGTTTCAAGGTGCCTCCAATATAGGAAGGCTCTCCCTATCTCCCAGTCCTCTCAGAGTCATCCCAAGGTGAGGTAGTGCCCATTAGACCTGTTTCCCCTTTGCTGTTCTTCTGAGTGGTATCACCCTTTGGCTGAAGTGAGGCAGAATGCAACCCCTCAAGCTATTTCAGGGTGGCCAGGTCCCATTCACCAGTGTCATAGGAGTTCCTGGGGAGGTCCTGTGCTCAGGTTGGGAGCTGTCCTCAGTGGTCAGGGCCACTTGGTGCCAAAAATCCTCTGCCACCAGGCTCCAGCCTGCATGGGATATTCACATCTGCCACACACAACAAGGCAGTGATCCAAAGCCATTCAGCCTCTCCCTTTGCTCATCACCCTCCTACTCCCCAGCTACAGTCTGGAGTTGTGACATCCTACTGTCACTCATATCACTTCCTCAAACACCGCCCCCTCAGAAGTGCCATGGGGCATGTGTTTATGTTTAAGATTAAGGTGAATTAAAATTAGAAAATTACCTCAGCATTTTCTGGCACTCTAACAAAACCATTTCCAGGAGAGGTTTGGAAGTTGGAAAGAGGGATGTGACTCCACCCAGGGGAGATTTGACCAGCCGGGGCAGATGCGTGGTGCCTTTCTCACCTGCCACCCAGTCCCTGGCCATCAGGAACATCCCTCTTGTCCTCAGTGTCCTCGTCAGTTCTGGGCCCTGCCCTGAAACTATCCCCTCGAACCTCCCTCCAACCCCTACTGGGCTGGGTGGGTCTTTGGAAAGCCACTAAAATGTCTATGTCCTCTTCCAGTACAATTTTAGTAGGGCTAAGGGTGATGATAATACCTTGAAGAATTAATCTCAGTCAAGGATATTTATAATTTAAGTGGAGATAGGGCCAGGGATATAGCTCAGTGACACAGCATCTCCCTGGCAAGAGTGAGGTCATAAGTTCGATCCCCATTCCTGAAAACAACAACAATAACAAAAATTAAGCAGAAATAAAAATATACTCAGAAGAATTAATTTCCAGTGAAACTCCAACAGGTAACAAAATGATGGGGGTGAGGGTGACTCTACCTACAGTGTGGACCCTGGTTATGCAAGTCTTTGCTTGGGATGAGGTAAAAGACACTGAATGAGAGGCAAGTGATCCAAATCTATGTCTGACTTAATCCGTTGTTTAGTGAGTACCTTCTATATACCTGGCTTTGGCCAGGCTGTAGGTATCCAATGATGATTAGGACAGATTCTGTGTCCTCTGTGAACACCCAGTCTATCAGGAGGCATCAAATACAGTACCATGATAAATGCGCCCATAGCAAGATAGGCAAAATGCTATGGGAACACAGAACAGAGGATAGTTAATTCTATAGGACTTGAAGGATGTAGCAGGATGAAAAGAAAGGAGAAACAGAGGAAAATTGATAGGGAGTGGGGACACACAAAAACTTGCCATTTCTTTGGAGTTCCAGGAGTCTGGGATGGGAGAAGGGATGCAGCAGGGCAGAGCTGAAAAGCAAGTCCAGTCCAGAGTTTCAGAATTCCTGCTGTGGCTAAGTCTCAAATGGCCTTGGTGCACCGCCTGGCAGGTGACTGCACCTTTAAGAGATAGGGCCTGTGGGAGGTCTTTAGGTTGCTGGGCTCTGTCTTTGCAAGACACTGTGGGACCTTAGCTCCTTCCTCTCTCCCTCTTGTTCTTTCTAGCATAAGGTGAGCAGTCTTGTTCACCACACAGTCCTGCCATTGTCATCGAGCTGTCCGCCAGAGGCCTGGAACCGTGGGCTGGAACCTCCAAAATAACCTTTCCTCTTTATAAGGACCTTTAAAACCAATAATCTAGAACTCTGTTGTGGACATAAAGTAGTTTAGGAAATGATTATAAATTAGGAATTCATCTTAAAAACTCTAAAAATGTTCACGTTCCTTGATACTTTTTAGAATTTATTCCAGAGGAGCAGTGGACAGGATTATAAGTATGTATGTACAAAGTTGTTAATTTTGCTTATTATAATAAAAAACTAAAAAATAACTAAAAAAACCCAGAAAATAATGAATTAATTAATGATCCATGATAGAATTCAATGAAAATTAATTCATTAAAATGACAGTATAGATCAATGTTTTCTCCAAACCAGAAAGCTAGAAGGATGTTCAATATTTATTAATTGATAAGAATATATTACATGAATTTATTATATACAATTTTTAAAGAAAAGATTTGGAACTAAAGTGAAAAAAGTGTAAATAATTATCAAAGAGAATAGTGGAAGAAATTTCTGTTGGTTTGATTATTTTTCTTTCTGTGGTTTGTTTTCCTTATCTTTTTATAGCAGCTGTATACTAGTGGCATAAAGGGTTATCTACACTTCTTTCAAATGTGCAGGGCTGTTTCCTCTCAAATGGGGTAAACTGAGGAATAGAGATGGGGAAGCCCCCCCACTGAGGATTAGGTTGGAAACTACAGCCCATGAGCTGTGTTTCACAAAGAGCCCCCTTACTGTGCCAGGGCCCCTTGCGGCTCCTCTGAGACAGAATGACCACAGAAGACCCTCCATTGAGATCTCTTCCCACAGTGCTCTAATTCGTCCTACAAGCTCAGCTCTTCCAGACTTTCTCAGACAGAAAATCATCCAAGGTCTCATTTCTTATCCTAAATTATTGTTATTTTGAAATTCTTTCTAGCGCTGTGCTGTTTACCTTCCAAACCAGACATGTTGCAGCAAGAAACATGGGGCACTTGTGATGAGAGGGCTTGCATGAGGGCTGCGGAGTCTGTGTGGCAGAGACAGGGAGGTTGCTGGAGCCCACCCTCTCTCGGTGGACAGAGCAAGAGAGGCCTCACAAGTCTCCACCTGGATGCCTGAGTCTCATCACCTGCCTCCTTGTGATCATCCTTATCTAGCCCCACACCCATTTCCTTTCTTTCAGTGCCTTTCTTGGTGCTGGGGATTTCAAAGACAGCAGTGAGAGGGATTGTTTTACATTTTATGTGAGATTATGTTGATTTTCTTAACAACACCCTGAAGTGGTACTCCCTTCTAGAAAAAGCCAGTAGCATAAAGGGTTATCTACACTTCTCTCAAATGTGCAGGGTCGTTTCCTCTCAAACGGGCCCAAAAGTGGCCATCAAAGGCTTCATGACTCTCTGCTCCATGCCTGCCCGATCCCCTTTCTCTTTGCTGCCACCCCGGCTTCTCCTGCAGTCTGTCAGGTACCCAGACTTTCCTGCCTTCTCCTCCCACATGGCTGCGAAAGCTCATGCCCAGTGAGCATAGACCAAGGCCCCCAGGTGGCTTCTGAGACAAGCTCCTGAGGAAGTGCTCTTGGGACAAAGACAGGACAGTGGTCAGGGTCACCACAGTGTCTGGCTTGCCCCACAGCAGCACTGCTAGGAGGCTGCTCAGCAATGTCCTGAGCTGGGCGAGGGTCGGGCCATACTGTTCCTGACGGAGCCAGCCACCAGGAGGGAGGGTAGCCTCAGGAAAGAAGCCACCTGGAGAAGAACTGCCCTGGTACCAATGGTTGGCACCTCCGTGATTGCCCTATGTCTCTTGGCCAGGCAGGGTGATATGCAACACAGCAGTGTGGGCTGCTCTTGCTCCTCCTCACTGCAGAGTAGGCCCATGGGCCTCTGGCAGTGCTGTGTGGAGTCCTCTGCTGGTAGGCTGGACACTCGAAATCTCAGGATCCTGGTGCTGGCTGTGCCCTTGTGGGGAGGAAACCAAAGTCATCCTTACAATGACTATCTTCTGCTAAATTTAACTGCTGCTTCTCTCAGGGTGGCTGCTTGGTCTCCTGGGGATGATGTTGAAGAAAGTGCTCAGAGCTAGTCTCCTTTCTGGCAGGGTGGTATGCTGAAGTGGGACTCAGATTAGTCTTGGTGTATAGGACCAGGCTACTGGGTCACACACAGCTGAGGACCACCCCCTCCGTGGATATTGCTCACCTGCCCCTCACACCAGCCCCTAGCCCTGGAGCAGCCAATGGCAGAGGTGGACTGATCTCACCTGGCAGTTGTCCAGCACTTCTGTGGCTATGCTGTCCTTAAGTGCTGATATGCTGAGCAATGATTTGTGTCATATGGTACTCCTATGTGTCCATCCATGCGCCCCTACCACACTATTCTTTGTCTCGATCATCACATCTTTCTCTGAATCTATTTATTCCAGCCCAAGCCTCTTCTGTGCTCAAACAGAATGGAGGCGAAGGAGATCCCTTGCTTGTGAGCTCTGAAATTAAGTCCTCACCATCTTTCCAGTAACCCTGCAGTGCAGTTGTGTCCTGCTTCAGCTTGCACCCACCTGCCAACTCCTCTGTTAGCTGGTTCCAGACAGCTAACCAGAGACCACCAGGAGCTGTAGGATGAGATGAGGAGGAGGCTTGGAGGCTACACTCTGTACAGACGCATGTCCCTCCAGCCCTGCTGTGGTAGACTCTGGGTGTGCTGCCCATCTCCCAGTGGCTGCTGCTGGGTCTGCCTCTCCTTGCAACTCTACAACCATGGCGAGAAACCATCCCTTCCTGGTTACTCAGTGCGTGGTCTGTTAAGGCCTGAGAGCATGCCAGGAGCTTTCTGGAAGGTGCTTTCTTTTTTGTCACAGTTGGCATGGCCTTGCTCCAAAACCCTGTTATCTTCATTGTGATTCTTCCTTTGGGACTTCCTTTGGGACTCATCATAAAGTCTGCATGATGTCTTTTCCCAACATGGATGTCTCCAGTAACATAGGGTCTGCTGATCACAGGACCCAGGCATCAGGGCTGCTTGCATGGTAGGCTGGACATGCTACAGAGCCCATTCCTGCTCTTGGCCACATCTGAAACTTGGTTGTGGGTTGAGGTTGGTATTTCCAGGTTTGGAGTTGGCTTCCTCAAGAGCTCAGAGAGGCCTATCCTGTGTTGCATTTCCTTCTTTGTGAAAGGAAGTGCACAGTCCAATAATATATCCTTTCTCCCCCACCCCCCGGTACTGGGAATTGAACTCACAACCTGCACTTGCCAGGCAGGTGCTGTGCTGCTGAGCTAAATCCCCAGCCCCTTCCAATAATATATCCTTAATTGTTGATGACATCATAGCAGGCTCCAGCCCTCTGAGTGGTCCTGGGGTTTCTCTCCCACTCTCCAAAACACATGTATTACAAAGTCCTACAGTCACTCCTTGTTCAGCTATCCAGTTGGCATGGTGTCATAAATAGCCAGCCAATCGAGATAGTCAGGGACTGTATAACACCAAGAGTGGGAACGTTTACATGGCCACAGAATCTGACTAAAGGGGCTGGGGATTTAGCTCAGCGGCAAAGCGCCTGCCTGGCAAGCGCAAGGTCGTGAGTTCGGTTCCCGGTACCGCAGAAAAAACAAACAAACAAACAAAGAATCTGACTAAAAACACATATGACTCTATTCTTCTGGTAGAAGAGATTCACTGTTTCCAGTGAATCTACTCTTCCAAGAGAAAAGAATGGTCCCCTTGGCTCAGTGACCACAGATTATGTACCTGAGAACATTTCAATCTTTTCTGGCAAAGATACCACATCTGGCACAGCAGCTGCTCATGGGGCTCCTGCTTGGTTAAGTATGAAAAGTACTGTCATTTTAAGGTCTGAATTTTGCAGGGCTCAGACCTGTGGTTCAGTGGTGCCATGTTGGCTCCACCTACCCTACCTTCCTATTCTTTTTCAGTTGCACCTGTAATTGCTCTTTGTGAATCGCTGGCCTGATCCCTTTGCTTTGCTGTCTTAGTTCCTGAGAGAATGAGGGGTATTAGAGAGACAGCCTGAGGTTCTACTGGTCACTGGAAGAGTCATGGCTCTCATCCACAGGTGAAGACACCAGAGACATCCATCTGAATTATGTATCCAAGATCTGGGACATAAGCTCTGGCAAGTACCTGGGCCGGGTGGGTGCATAGCCCCATGCCACCTACACTAACAGGGTGTCATGATGGTAGTTCAGGACCTCATGCAAACCACGCTGAAAAACGTTCTCTTTTCCCATGTATGGCCATCCAAGCAAAGGGCCCTGGTCCCCTTTAAGGAAGGATGCAGAAAGTATCTCTCAGGCACAGACTCTGCTTCTTTGTGTAGACCAAGTAGTTGTTTTGTCTGTGTCCTTGTGGTGACATGTGCTCCTGGGAGTAGGTCCCCAGTAGCCACCTCAGCTTTGCAGTGCATCATGATCTTACATCCCCCTGGCCTCTATAGGTTTGGTGTCACATCTGTGCCTTGACGGTGCCAAGGTCCTATCATACCATTGTCATTAGTTAGCCTTGTCCTAACCCTAAGCCTCAGTGTCACTCGGAGTCCAGGAGCCAAGGCTATGGCATATGGGGGATTTGCTATCCCTCATTTATCAGCATGGCTCTACAGCTCTGTGGTGTCCTGTGATCATTCTGTGAGCCTTCCTGCTGTGTGTTCTTGACTATATGTTCCCTCTGTTACCTCAGTGGGGCCTGACACCCTGAAAGGCTGCTCTCAAATGACAGTCTCCCTCTTTCTACATTTGCACTTTTCCCATGTACCCTCAAAGCAGCTCTCGGCCTACACTGTGGTCCTGCAGCTCCTACCCAGCAGAAGCCCTTCACTCTCACCAGGCCCAGTCTGTCTCTGCCCAGGTTGTGCTGGCACTATCCTTGAGGGTAGTTGGTGGCAGTACTTCTGGGAAAGAGTCCTCAGGGTCACCTGGAAGCCAGGTGGGAATGCTCACCCTTACTTAGAGTGACCTGGGAAGTCAAGGTCTTCAGGTACATCCACACAGACATCATATCCTATGCATCAGAACCCATTCTTCCCACCCTGCATTATTTGTCCTTGTCCTTATCCAGAATGCAGCTATCTGGTGGCTAAGCCTATATTGGTCCTCTGCTTCCCGTTCCTCCAGGTGCAGGAAATGAGAGCCTTCTTATATGTCCCCAAAGAGACTCTTTGGCTAGCACATTAAATTTTTTAATTGCTGGTTATTCTTTCCCAATATTTCATTGTTCCTTCAAAATGATAATTATCCTTAGTAAAAGCCTCCTGGTTGCACTATGCCTATGGAGTTTCACTGTAATCCTTAAACACCTGATCCATCATACCCTCTGGTGCGTTCCCTTCTGCTGGAGCACTAACTCAGCTCTCTAGAGACAGAAGATTCAACAATGTCATTGCTACCCTGCGCAAGGGATTCTATGTTCCACCTGCTGCCATTGATGAAGTCTCCTGACTCCCAGATGGTAGGTGATCTAATTACAAAGTCCTATCTTACTCCTGCATGCTTGGGCCACCACTGTACCAACAGTTTTGGGTTGAGTTTCTTTTTTTTTGTACCAGGAATTGAACTCAGGACCTTCTTCTTGCCAAGCAAGTGCTTGTGCCACTGGGCTAGATCCCTGGCCCTGGGTTGAGTTTCTAAAGAGGCAGACACTGCAAAGGTGTGAGGGCAGGAAAAACTTGTTAGGAAATTCTTATGTCAGTACCACCGGGACGAAGACAAGGAAGAGGCTGGGTTGCATAGAAGTCATGGGCTAGGCCTAGTGCAGTCCTATGGGGCCTCAACCAACTTTCCAGTGAGCTCCCACTCAGAGTTGTCTCAAGTTGGGACAGCCCTCCTTGGATGTGGGCTCTTGCAGGAGCTGCGGTGGTCTTGGATGAGGTGACTTTCTTTGTCCCACAGAGGACCAACAGCTGTCCACACTCTGCAGCTGGGCACAGTCTTCAGTCCTAGAGGGCCACCTGCACAGGATCGGGTACCCTGTTATCACTAAGCAGCTGGGCAGACTGTCCTATGTCCCACTAGGTGAGGTGGCCCAGGCCACTCATACCTCAGCATCTCATCTGTAGCACATCTTCAAATACAGAGTCGCACACTATAATTAAGAGTAATTAATCTGCTCATCGTATTTATTATTCAGTATTGATTTCCCCTGCTAGATTGTCAGTCAAAGGAGACAGTGATTTCTGTTAATTCCTTTTCTAGCGAGTCTTAAGCACCTACCTAAGGACATGGTACATAACAGGAGCTGAACAGTATGTGTTGAATCAATGAGCAAATAAGTAAATACCTCGCTCACTGAGTCATGGTAAAGATTAAATCACACTGCCAAATGTGATGTATTTAAACATTCCTACACTGAATGACTATTATATAATTTATTATTATTATAGAGTTTAGAGTCTAAGGCCAATATGCTAATAGTGACTGTCTTGTGCTCATGGTATTATAGGTAGTTTTTATTTTGTTCTTTGGAATTTTTGCACATTTTAATTTTCTATAATGAATACATTTAATTTTTTAATGGTGAAAAAAGTGGTAAATCATTAAATTAAAAGAAAATGTGATTGAGAAGTCTAGGAGTAGAGAGAATGACAATTCCCAGTGGTGTCACTCAGTCAGAGTGCCCTGGACTTGACATTGCGTTTCCAGTGCTCCTTGCTGAGGTTTGACTGCTGATCTGTTGAGCACTGAACTGTATGACACAGAGTAGGCACTCAGTGACTGAGGTTAAAGCCTGGAGGAGGTGGGGAGTACAAGGTTGGGAGGTGTCTATTCTCCTGTGGCAGCAGTACAGTCAGACCAAGAGAGCTTGAAAATCCAGTTTGGGTGTCAGCTTTCCTGCAAGCCAACAGGTAATAAACGGCTGTCCTGTTTTGGCCTGGTAGTGATTGTTACAGCCTGGCTCTTAAATGTCACCCCCAGGCTGTTGCTAAGGGTTTGGGCCCTCTGCTTGCTTGCGGTTTGTACGGCTACTGAAAGGAAGGGTGACCTTTAGGAGCCAGAGCCTGGTGGGAGGTAGGCTCACTGGGGACCTGTTCTTGAAGGAGACACTAGGACCCAGCTCTCCCTCCCCCTCTATTTCCTGGCCTCCACAAGGTGAGAAGCTTCATTCTGCCATGGCTTCCCACCATGTTTCTGCCTCACCATGAGCCTAGGAACAACGGAGGTGATCATGGACAGAAACCTCTGCAGCCATGAGCCAAATAAACCTCTTCTAAGATATTTATGCCTGATATTTTGTCACAGCAACACAGAGCTGACTAACACAGAGAACCGGTGCTAAAAGTGAGGCCATTGCTATGACTGGACGTGACTGTGTTGTTCAGAAGTCTTGAAACTGGTTTGTCTGAAGAGCTGGGAAAAGTTTGGAGGTGGGGGCAAGAAGCCCTAGGATGCTGTAACAGAGCTCAGCAGACAATTCTAGTGGAGGCTCAGAAAGCCAGAATGCTGGTAGTAATGACAAGAGTAAAGATGTAGCTTTGAAAAACAGTTTGGCATTTCCTCAAAAATTTAAACAGTGTTACCGTGTGATCCAGAAATTCTACTTCTACAAATGTGCCTGTGGGAATTGAAAACCTATGTTTACATGAGAATGTATACACAAATGTCCGTAGTACCATTATTCCTACTAGCCAAAAGGTGGAGACAACCCAAATGTACATCACTGATCAGGAGATTTAAAAATCCATGCAGTGACTAGGAGCAAGCTCAGTGGGGGAGCCCCTGCCTAACATAGTCAAGCCCTGGGTTCAATCTTAGCACCCTACAACAGAATATTATTAAACCATCAAAAAGAATGAAGTTATTGATACATACTCCAACATGCAGGAGCCTTGAAAACATGCTAAGTGAGAGAAGCCAGACACAAAGTCACATACAGTACAATTCCATCTACAAGGAACATCCTGATAAAAAGATGTGTGGGTGGGACTGGCTCGCTGAAGGTGCAGCTTACACTGGAGGTGTGTTCAGAGACACAGGGCTCAATTCTCTAGCACAGAAAACAAAAAAAGAGAAGGAGGCCCTTGGCTGCAGACCAGGGAGAAGAGTCATGAAAATGTCCTAAAAGGCAGAAATGGTAAAAAATTGTTCTTTGAATGTGTTAAGAACCACTGAACTACACACTTTAAAGCATGGGTTTTGTGGTATGGGAAATGTGCCTAAACAAAGCTGTTATTTATTTATTTATTTAATTTTTTTATTTTAAAGAGAAAAAACAATAACAAAATAACAACAATGAAGACAAAGACAAAACAGTACAAAAACAAAGCTGTTATTTTAAAAAGAAAAGGTTGACAAGCCAAGGCAGTATCCTGGACAGAGCGTTAGACTGATGGACACAGGACCACAGGGCCTCCTTCTCCCACTCCCTCTCCTGGGGCCCTGGTCCTCATTAGACTGCAGCAGTTTTGGAGCCTAAGCCTCAGGGCCCTGGGCCACCAGCTGACGCCTGAGTCTGTGCTCCCGAAAGCCCATCAGGGCTCTGGCCCACAAGTTCCCCGCCCACCTGGGCCCCTGGTCTTTGTTGGCTGCGGTCACATAGGCTCCATAGCACTGAATCTGCTGGACCCAAACCCAGGGTGCTTCTGCAAAAGGACAGAGGCCCCAGGTTACCTGCCAGCCCAGACTGGGGCGAATGTCGGCTGTGGGACTGGGTCGGCAGTGGGGACCCCACTTTCAACCACCTGGAGCTGTGGGGGAGCTTTCCCAGAGCAGCCCTGACCCACCTGGCCTGAGGTACCCGGCCCAAGGTCCCCAACAGCACCCTTCTCTGTGTGAGTCTGATATTGTCACCTCAAACACCTAACTCCCTACTAGGCCACACGCCCCTGGAGAAGGACTGGGTCCCTGGAGGACACGCTACTCATCTCCGGATGAACACACGGGTAGCCGAATTGCTACCATAGCTCTGCTGGTATAACGCACTTATTATCTAGCGTGCAACCACTGCGCCTGCGCAACACTTGTGAAGAATCTGCAGTATTGGCCGGAGAAGCTGCGCAGAGATGCGCACCGGCTCTCCCGCGGCCGACGCTGCGCGGTGGAGAACCACCATGCCACAGAGAAGCACCGACACGATAGGCCCGCCCGGAGATGTGCGTGAACCATCCCGGCATGGAGAAACCTCTGGGAAAACATGCCTCACGGCGGGGTGCTCTTCGCCCTGCCCTTGAGAGCCAGAAAGGTCCAGAGTCAGCGGAGGAGCAGCTGATGAACAGGGACTCGGAGAACACGAGGGCACCCACGCCCGACGGCGCAGAGGTCGAGCTGACTGGGGACACGAGAGCCGTTCGGGAGCTGGAGGCCAGGAGGACCTTGCGCAACACCCCGGGAGACGCCCTGAAGGCCGTTCTTCCTCTAACTGTGCAGGCCACGGAGAGGAGCGAGTGGAGCCCCGGGGAGGGCTGCACCAGGACTTCACGGATTACATGGGTGCCCAATATTCAGATTCTGTAGAATCGCCTTCATGGAAGTGGAGGAGCCCCACAAAAGCATGAGTATGGAGGAAAAAGTGGACACCCCGTTGCTGGACACTGGCCCTGGTCTCTCTGTCCTTCTTCTCAGCGCTGGCCTTCCTTCCAGCCATCACACCTCAGTGAGGGGAGTCACTGATGAGGTAACCCGCTATTTTTCACAACCCTTGGGCTGTAACTACTTGTTGGATCTTTCTTGCATATATCTTTGATTTCCTGAGAAACCACTTTGAGGATGCCAATGTGTATTGCAGCAGCCACTGATGTTTTCCTACCAATCTGTCCATAACTCTGTAATGTTTGTATTGCTCCTATGCTATTTTGTAAATGGATGTATGTTTGTTACTATGTGTTTGCAACAACAACCATTGAGAATAGTCAATGATTATCTGATTGATCACTCATGTATAGCTCTGTTTTCCCTAGAGACCACTTTGGAGAAACCAGGGTATAGTACAACAACCACTGATAATTTCCTGCCATTTTTGTGTGTAACTCACTATTATTTGTCTATTTGTTTTCCTAAGAAGCTATCTTGAAGATACCAATAGGTAAAATAACAACCATTGACAATATCCTACCACTTTGTCTGTAATTCAGTGTATCCCCTTTTTTTTTCAGTGTATCCCCTTACTGCTTTGTTGTTCTTCTTTTACTCTTTAAAATTAAAAAAAAAAAGAATCTGCACTATTTATTTGGAATTTTAAAATTATTATTATTATTATTGGTGAAGTCTCTGACCCCTGGGCTCAAGCAACCCTCCTACCTCAGCCTTCCAAGTCGCTCAGCCTACAGGCACAGTCCCCTGCACCCAGCTTTTCTGGATATCCTGTACAGGGAATGGGACTTAGATACATATCACTTCAGGTCTGACAGGAAGAGGAGAGGCTCTGTCTAGCTGTTCTTATGGGAGCACAATCCAGGAAGATGAACCGCTTGTGGAACCAGGAGCAAGCCTTGCCCTGGTGCTGTTGCTCTCAAGCATGGGCAGACAGGAAAGTACCAACTGCTTGTTTCTCAACCCTGGGCTCCTTATTCATCCAGCCAAGGGCAAGGTCTCATCTCCAGGGACCTGAAGCCCCTTGTAAACAGTCTTGGAGCCCCGCAAGGAAGCAGACAGATGCACACACACTGCACCTTTGCGTCCTTCTGGTGGATGGCAGGAACGTCCCTGGGCGTTGTCTCTATGTGGGGACAGCCACTAGCACCTTGACTGCTCCCCAGGGTGATTGCATGTCATGTACATGGTTCTCCACAGTTGTACCAGGAAACTTCCCTTCCCTGCATCCCAAAATGCCCTTGGCCACCCCGTCACTTGACGTAAAGGGGAAGTTAGTTTGGATGGAGGGAAGTTAGTCTTTGCTAGTTAAAACACTTCAGTTTTGAAAATGTGAAAATCACATAACCATGAGAGCGCACAGTGCCCCCCACAGAGCCATGGACAGGGACAGGGCCACATAAAAGCCCAAACTCCACAGCAAGTGCCCCTGGCAGCCTACCTCTAACCTTGTGGGCTTACATCACCCCCTCATTCTGGACATCTGTAGCCAGGGATGCTTGGCCATCACTCCCTACTCTCAGTATTTGCGGGGTGAATGAGTGAAGGATACATTTCAGACTAAAAGCTGTTTGCCAGGGAGACTTGGTTCATCCAAAATGGAATTCAGTACAAGCCACAACGTTGCTGCAAAGCCCATGAAGAATTACAGGACGATGATGCCATGGGTGTTGCCACAATTTTCCAGGGTTGTTTCAACACGCAGCACCCCCCAGGCAAGTGGAGTCCGACGCCTTCCTGGAACCAGTGTCCCATGGCTCAGGTGAGACGCAAAAACAGGAGAGATGGTGGAGCCACCCCAGTCCTGCAGCACAAACCTCCTGCTCTGCCTGCTGGCTTCCCGAGATGCCCACCTGACTGTGTGCCCCTGACTAGCAGCACCATAGTGGCCCCCGTCTTGCTGTTCACAAGGGACAGAGCCTTTGGATCACAGAGTCCCCAGACCCAAACCCTAACCCTAATCTGCCCCACTCTTTCTTCCTCCATTCCTGCCTCTGAGGAAACAAATTCCAGTGCAGAGACAAGGAACAGGTGACCCCACTTAAAATGAGAGTAATAACAGTAGGGAAGGAGTGGCAAGGAATGGAGGAGGGAGGGGAGGTGCAGCCAGGGACAATGCAGCAAAGAGGCCCTCACTGAAAGCTGGTGCTCCAGAGTTAGACCTTCCCATGACTGGGGGATGTGAGGAATAAATCTTTTTTCTTTCTAAATTACCCAGTCTGGGACATCTTGTTAAGTCAACCCCATGGATGAGGAAGTCAGCTGTCCACTGGGGCTGTGGCCCCACCTCATAGGGCTGCCACCCAGCCATCACCTGCCTTCCTTTTGTACACAGCATGGGCCTCTCTCTTTCTACACTTGGTTCTGAAACCTAGGCTCTGGTGCTCTCCACAGAGCCACGCCCTGCACTCATGGCTCTCTCTGAAACCCCTGCCCTTGCTGCCCATCCTTACTGACAGATCTTCTTTGTCCCTGCTGTCTCCTGATGTTCGCCTCCTTTTCCTTCCTTGTGTCCTACTCTCTATGGTCGATAGTGGCCTTGGCTCTGTGGCTTATGCCTTGCCCTTCATCTGAGGGGCACAGATGCTCAGCTTTCCAGCTTTATCAGGGATCATGAAGACCTTTCCCACATCAGCTACACTGGGAGGAGGGGTGACTGACGCCACAGCAGGGACACCAACCATCTGCCTGCTGGGAGGAGGGAGGAAAGCCAGGCTTCGAAGCCAGAGCCACTACTCTGGAGTTTCTCCTTCTCTTGTTTTAAACCCCAGGTCTCACAGAGGCCAGGCAAGAGCTCTTCCAGTCATCTGCATGCCCAGTCCAGGAAATCTTTCAGCTGGAGCCAGACTCTGTCTGATGGGCAGTGTGTGTGGGGTGGGGTAAGACTTGGTGAACAAGGGCCTTGAAGGGTCAAGCAGGCAAAGGGCTCCACCATTCAGGCTTCTCCAGATGTCTTCTTCACATTAGAGTGTGAATGACTGAGAAGGGTTGAAAATGTGACCCATTTCAGTTGTGCTTGCATTTTATGCCCATTTCATAAGGGAGGGTCCTAATTACAGGATTTCAGGCATTTGCCCCAAGTTAGAAGAGAATATAGTCAGTGCTGTTGTTTTTAAAGGCTCATGCCTCCATGTCTGCTCTGTTTGTTTACAAGTTTCCCAGTAACTAGCTCTGCTGCGGTCAGGTGGCCTCAGCTCGCACAGCCTCCTCCTGTACCTCCTCCCAGGAGGCTGCTCCCATCTCTGTTCCCCACGTGCCATTTTAATCAAAACCACCTTTGATTTCTTTTCCTCTTTCTCATATTTTTTTATTTTTAACTGCTAAAGATTTAACCTTGCATTCTATCACCGGGCTATAACCCAGCCCTATTTTTTATTTTATTCTTTTTTTATGCAGAATGCTTTTCCCAGGCCTTGCAAGCAGCAATCATAGCAGATACTTAGCCATGTTTGCTGGGACACTCTTCACTGCAAAAAAGAATAAAACATTTGCATTTTATTAGGGTAACCCCAGCCTGCAGTATGTCATCAATGCAATGGTGTCACATTTGAGGAAGGACTAATTTTACATTTTTAGAGATTTCCAAACTGTGCTGTACCAAGACTTTAATAACTGCTATTGAAGTTTCCAAATGTTCTCTCCCAGTTTCCATTCTTACCTTGCTGCAGCTTAGTGGAGTACAATTTACAGTCAGTGCCATTTGAGGACTGCATTCTGAGCAGAACCAATACGCATTATGTGCAAAACAACTGTGTCTTTAGGACTCCATCCCATTTGTTCAGTGGGCAACAAGGGTTGAGTGTGACCAGCTAGGTGCTGTCATGTAAGAGCAGGGCCTCCAAGGACAATTCATTGTGCAGGGGAAGCAGACTTGGAGCTGCTCTCTGCAAATTAGTTAACTTTAGGTAAACGCTAAAGAGATTGGAATACTTGGAGTTCAGGCCAGGATACGCACAATACTCAATGGATCAGAGAACACTTCTCCAAGGAGCCTCTCATCTCAGAGTTGAGGAACAGAGGCAAGAATACTGTCCAGAAGGGGCAAAGGCCCCAAGGAGCAGGAAGGGCAGTGCAAGGCCCTGGGGCAGAGGCAGGTGGCACTGGGTGGTGGGGAGAGGGCACTGCAGGTGAGAAGGCTGTGGCCCAGCTCCTCAGAGCATCTTGGAAGCTGCGAAGACAAATGGCCCTGGAAATTCATATTGATATTCAACTGCAGTCATAATAGTGTGAAGAGATGAGGCCTTGAGAAGTGACTTGGCCTCGATGTGAACAGACTCTTGTCATTACCAGGGGACGCAGTGCTTGAGAGTTTGTGCCTACATTTCCTCTCTCCCTCTCAGTTTCGCATTTACCTTGCCAAGTGTGGGTGCCATACCCTGGTCTTCCCAGCCCCTAGAACTGGGACCCAGATACCTTTTTACTATTGATAATGTATCCAATCTGTGGGATTCTGTTATGACAGCAGAAAATGGGCCAGACAGACATCACAGAGAGCTCCTAAAGGGTTTTGGCTTTTAATTTTTATCTGTTTTGTTGAACCTAGGAATACTTTCCCACTGAGCTACATACCCAAGCCTTTTGATTTATCTTTTTAGAGACAGAGTCTCACTAAGTTGCCCAGACTGGCCTTGAACTTTCAATCTTCCTGCTTCAGCCTCCTGAGTGCTGGGATTAGAGGTGTGTGCCACCATGCCCCTGCATGTTTTTTTGTTGTTTTTTTGTTTTTGTTTTTGTTTTTTTTATCTTTTTTGAGATGGGGCCTCGCTGTGCAGTCCAGGCTGGCCTTGATCTCACTTTGTAGCCCAGGCTGCTTTCAAACTTGCAACGATCCTCCTGTCTCAGTGTCCCGAGTGCTGTGATTACAGGCGTGCGCCACCACCACCGGCTCCTGAATGGTTTTAACAAGGGAGTGACACAGTCATTTCCTTTTACAAATAATAATCTTACTGTCCCATTAGTAACACAACAATTTTCAAAATAAGTGTAATGAGGAATTAATCCATTGCAGAAATTTCCACATAGGAGCAAAGGTTTGTAACTACTCTTGTGCCTTCAGGGTTATATGGGACCCCAAGTCTCCAAGACTCATGAAGACAACTGCTCACATCTCCCAGCAGCAGGATGTTTCTCTCTCTCTGGAAATAGCCTCCGGAATCAGAAAACCAGAGAAATGGGGACAGACCCACCACCTGGTGATAGTTTACTTTTTCCCGAAAAGCAAAAGGTTTCCCTAGAGCTGGATGCAGTGACCCATAGTCTCAGCCACTTGGGAGGTTGAGGCAAAAAGATCACTTGAGCCCAAAAGTTCAAGGCCCTTTCTTCCCACTCCGAAATCATTCACAAGTCCCAGAGGTGCGCTATGGAGCCACACACACGAGGACAACAACTGACACAGCAAAGTGGGAGAGCCCAAAAGAGCCTGAGTCCCCAGGGAGCCAGCCTGGACCTCTGCCCTGATCTCCTTGTTACATGAGAAAAATAAACCCTAGATGGAGGTCCCATGGGTCGGGTTTTCTGATTCTTCAACCAGAAAGCAATTGTGCTACCCAGCGGGAAACGACCAGTCCACAGAATCAGCCCAACCTGGTGGCACAATGTTCTCCCCCGGCAGCTGTTCCTGCCTTTGGACATTTAGATATTTCACAGAAAAAAAAGGCTTTTGTTTGATTCTGATACCCCTGCCCTTCTCACTGGGCACTGTAACAGGATAAGGAGGTTCTGCCTGTGTCCTTTGTTTCCCGAAAGGGGAAGGGCAAGCTACGCGGCTTCGGGTGGAAACTGCTGATACTCTACACCGCATCAGAATGTGCTGTGCTCATTTATTTTTTAATACAAACCCATTTTTGCATGTGGTCACTGGCAGAGAGTTTGTGGCTATGAAATATGGGGCAACAGTGGTAATATAGGAGGTGACACACAGCCGAGGAATCTTGTCTTCAGATTACACAGAATGCAAGCCACTGTGGTTCATGAAATAGCACCACAGTTTTTCCATATTTATCCAACAGTCTCCAGTGAAGTGGATTGTATGTCTTATTTGTTAAGTGAGTGCATAAAAGTACCAGACAGGGTTGTGCAAAGTAGTGTGTAAAGACCACTGGCAGGGCTACGAGGATAGCTCCGTGGCAGAATGAGTGCTGAGCGTGAGTAAAGCCTACTCGCGTGCATTTTATATTGTTTGAGAAACAAAATAAAACAAAAGCCATAGGAAGGTATTTGCAGCAGGCCTTCCTGTGGGCACCGGGGAGTCTGCACCACACTGGGCCTCAGAAGTGTCCTCAGAGTCATGTGAGCTGCAGTTGCTATATTCTGTGCCAACACAATGAGCAGAGATGGAGAATTCAAAGGTAGAGGAAATATTCCCATCCCAGACACAAACTGTACTGAGGCCCATGTGTCCACAGTGTCAAGGGCTTCTTAAGACCATGAGCTAGCTATCTTTCAGGCAAAGCGGCCTCTACTAAAAATAATTTCATTTGATCAGACAAGGCAGGAAGAATGGCACCAAAGATAGAATCAAAACAGCATAATCTCTCCTGCCTGCAAAAGGGCCCCATGAAGTCCCACCTATCAAAGAAGAAGCGTTTCAGAGGAACATGTGCACCGTCAGGCAGCCAAAGGGAGATATAAATGGACAAGAGGCTTGCATAACGAGGCTCCTTGGTCTATAACAAGGTTGTGATCCCACAGATGGGGTCTGGCTGAAAACTGAATTAGACGATGAAACTGAGATCCCTGTGACCTTGAGAACAACTGAAGGCTTTAATGCACATACATTTCAGCCACTAAATTTCTGTGACACATGGAGCATGATTAATGGTCAAAGAGGTTTAAGAACTTCTAATGACACTAATAGCGCAGGCTGCTGCTGGAAGTGCTCCACTGCCAGAGAAACAAGCGGCCAGACACACACAGCCTCAGTGGGGTGGAGAAAGGCATTCTGACAAACTCAGTACCTCTTGGGAAGCAGGGTCAGTTTTCAGTACTGATTTTTCATATTCAGAAAACTATAACAGTACTTTCTTTTTATAGTGCTGAGGATTGAACCCCAGGCATAATTATGCTAGGCAAACGCTCCATCACTGAGCTATACCTTAACCTTGACAATGCTTTCAAGAACAAGAGAAATATTTCAAGAGACTCCTTGGAAAACCAAGCTACTTTCCATAGAGGAAAACAGTGAATAGGATTCCACCTTTGCCATTTGCTAGCTGTGTATCTCATTCCTAGAGATGGAGCTGTCACGAGACTGACGGAAATCACGGACATAAACCACCTACAAGAGTGCAAGGCATATTACAAAAGCAAATACATGTCAGAGTCAGTATTCCTGCTCAAAAGATGCTCAGTGTCCAAAATGTATCATTCATATTGTGGAGAAATTCATCTGAAATCTTGTTCTGTTTTGCTTTTTGAAATAGAGTCTTGATATGTAGCCCAGGCCGGCATGAAACGCTGGGCACTCTTTCAGTCTCCCAAGTAGCTGAAAGTATAGGCTGGCAGCACCCTTCTCAGTTTATCTGAATTTTAAAATGAAAGAAAGCTGTTCTGAAACAGGATGAGAGAACAGACTCTCTCCCCCAGGTCAAAGCAAGGGAATACTCCCCCCTCCAGCTTTAAACCATGGGAACCCCAGTTTTAAAGTTTGGGGGTCCCCCACCTTGCAGCTCCAGGGCATGAGAACCCTCCAAGTTCAAAATAGGGAGCCCTCCCAGGACCTGCACTGGGTCCTTGTGAGCTGTGTGGCTCACTGAACAATGTGCATGGGTTCCCTAGATGCCATTCTTAGGGATCAGAATCTGGTTCCCCAATCTGCTGACTTCAAGACAGATCAAGACTGTGAACGCTTGTGACCACTTATCAGGTTCCCCATACCTGGAACCAAGGGCAGGAAGCGGGTCTCAGCTGCTGGCCATCAGTTTACGGAGCTGTTTTAGGTTGCCAAGTGTTCCTTGCTCACTTGCAAAGCTCTGAGGAATGCGCTAAACTATGCAAGGAGGAACAGCCCTTCCTGCCTCCCTCCAGGGTGGCTTTCTTTCCTGTTTGCTTCCCTAGTCCAGAGCTCTCAGGGAACAGTCTCAAACATCATTTCTCTACGCCAAAGCCCTTTCGGGAGGTTATCTGAGTAATTTTCCTAGAGATTCCAGTTGTGTCTAGTATTCCCTCTCTTCCTGCAGTGGGAGCATGTGGTGTGTTGAGGATCTGAGGAAGACCAGCCCAGCTGGAGCTGCCTTTCTCCAAAAGGATCTCTCGTGTGAGCTTCTGAAGCATCCTAGGATACTTACACATAGGCATTGAGATAGATACCTCATAGATGGGATCCAAGTACAAGCACCACCATACTTACATGTTGCATGCACACTTCATGTACATAGTTGGAAGGTAATCTATACAATATACTAAATAATATCGCACATGAAACAGGTGCCAGGTGGGCACTCAAAAACTCTGCGAGCCCGATGTGGAGATGTGGTGGCACACGCCTGCAATCCCAGCACTTGGGAGGTTGAGGCAGGCAGATCACTGTTAGAGGCCTGTTAGTTAGAGGCCAGCCTGAACTGCATAGCAAGATCCTGTCTCAAAACAAAACAAAATCTGGGATTTTGTAGCACTCTGGGTTTCAGATTTTCGGGTGAAGGGTGCTTGCTTGAGCAGCACATGTACTGGCTAACTCATTTGGCACCTGTAGCATACTAAGCCTCTTCTGGATCGCTGTGTCTTTGTCCCACATCACACAGAAGACACAGCTACTGCCACTGTACTGAGTGCCGCCCCCAGTTCCTGTAACCCTACAGCTCCTGGTCATGTACACAGGCCTAGGAGCACCCTTATCCCTCATAAAATTCCACAGTTCTGTTTAAGAAGGTGCCAGTGTGGGTCTCTGTGTACTCAGAGGACCTGGCCTCATACTGGGTTCTCTTCCTGTGTTCTCACCCACTGAGCCCAGATCCTGGTCTAGACAACCCTGTGTCCAGCTTTCAAGTATGATTTCTTTATGTCCTGTCACTAAAGACTGATGCTCTGCACTGTTGGCCTCAGTCTCTCACACAAGTTATAATAGTCTTTGTTTTTAATGCCCTGAGGAACAAATGTACTTCCAGAATTGTCAAAAGGCAGGATGGGATGAGAACTGGCCCAACCATATGCCCTGAATTTTTTAGTGTAAGAAGAGCCGGTGGTGTCCATTATTCATTTATCACACAGGCGTCCCAGGCAACAGCTGACAAGTGCAAACTGACGCCTGTGAGTCACCAGGCCATGGGGCCTGGTGCAGATGCCTCCCTGCAGCCCCTTCCTCTGTCTTCCCTGCCCTCAGAGCCAGCTCTCTGCAAACATATGGGACCCAGTTCTCACTCCTGCTCTCCTTCCAGGTCCTTGCAAGTCATGTTGACAACAGGGATTTTCAATGATTCAAAATGGAGTGTTTTGGTTTTTTTTTCATCATTCCAAGTTTGGGGCCTCTTAAAAGTTTTGTAACTACATAAATATTTATCCAGAGGTTTTAGTTACTATATAAACATAATAAACATGACACTGAATCCAAGTGCTGTAAGTTGCATAAAAGTAGGGGGGAAGGAAAAAAGGGCTTCAGAATCATGAAATATTTTTACTGTTCTTTTCATGTAGCCTTTTACAATACCCAATTATGCACATCTGACTCTGTAGCTATGCAGACTCACTGCCCGTCAGCCAACCTGCTTGTATGCGCTCTGGGTCGCAGAGCTGTGGGAGAACAGTGAGCAGGGGGAGCTCAGGGAGAGGAGTGAGGCTCTCACTCGCTTGCCTGCCCTGCATGAGGCCCTGGGTTCAATCCTCAGCACCATAAGGGGAAAAAAAACTATTCTGAGTTTTGTCACCTTTGAAAGTAGTGATACTGCTTTGTGTCTGAATGTCATTTCCTTGCATTTGCTAGTAGGCTTGGGGGACATGTGTAGGTGCCCTGTAAGAAGAGTATGAATCATGAAGGACAGACACTAACGTATCAGATATGTTGTTAATGGAAAATATAGAGGAAAATATTATTGTGCATTTTTTTCTTTTTGCGATCCTGGGAAAGAATCCAGGAGCATGTGCATGCCAAGAGAGCTCCCCACTGAGCTGCACCCCCAGCCTGTGCATTCTTTTATGAACCCCTATCTACAGGAAGCTCACCCTCCACGTCTGTGACAAAATTTGTGTGTATGCATACATGAAGCTTGTGTTCTTCAGAGCTGTTGGGATTGGCATTTTCTACTTCCAAGAAGACACACATGACCTTGATCTTGAGAGGAGATCCTGGCAGAGCTCTCCACTCCTTTTCTGAAAGCAGATGATTCAGAAAGAAAGTAGCACCTTGGATTAGGCCACGTTCGCCTGGCACGTCCCTGTCTTCCTTGGGCATCTGTCACCACTTCTGGTGGGTGCAGTAAGGTCAGTCTCCTTACTGCTTTGCAGGAGGTTAGACTGGACCAGAAAGAGAACTGCTCTTCTGCTGATGGTTTGTGGCATAGAAAACAAACCCTGTAATTTCAGCCTGGGACAAGTGAAGCAAATGCTGGCTTTGTGTGCCCTGTCATCACCCAAAGAGATGACAGAGGCCACCTGGGAGGATGGGTCTGGAGAGGCTCCCCACAGTGCTGCAGGCCAAGGCAAAGGCCCCTGGGCTTCCCCGTTTCAAAGGATCTCACTAATATCAGTTATTGTTGCTGGAGTGTCATCCTCCCTATCTTGTGTAGTGTAAATGTGGAACAGCAAATGGTTTGATGACTTGCTCCAAAGTTCATAGCATACCAGGTTGTGGAGAGCAAATAGCTGGACTTTCTGATTTTTTTTTTTTTTTTGACTTTCTGATTTTAAGCCCATGCTTTAGCCAGGAGACTCAACTCTCTCTAGACATGTTTTAAATGCACAGTAGAAAAATTCAGAAATGATGCTGGAGAACCTAGTGTCTTTCAGAACTTTTGGATGGATGTTAGCAAAATTCCCTGCGACATTTTAACTCTCTTGTCTTTGTATGAAGCTTCTAAGAGGCAATGAGCAGCCTCCAGAATACAGTGACTTCTTGCCCTTCTGAGGACCTGAGATGCAGAAAGCTTGACAATTTAGCCAGTGGCACATCATTAGAGGCTGAAGCGGGATCGGATGTCCAGAGTCTCCTGAGTGTAAACCACAGCTTTTCCAAGATGCTAGTGACTGACCAGGCAAGTTCTGAGTGACTTCCATGTACCTGCCTGGTTTTGTGTTGTGGTATGAAAACCTGCTCTAGCTGGAGTGGCTCCCAGATTCCCATTCTCTGCACACTGCTGGGGTAGAGTCAGCCCAAACAAGAACTTGCCTGGACTTGGAAGATGGGAGTAGGCAAGAACCACTGTGCTCTGGGAGCTGCCTGTGGCTACAGCTCAGCCTTTCTCTTTCCTATCCCACAATTCTTCCCATAACCAGCAGTGGCTCAGTCCAGCCCCGGGCAATCTGGCTGTCCATACACTGGGCCACTTTGGTGTCCCCAAGAGTGTGCAGGATGGCCCCCCACACCCTCACTCTACCTTCTCCCACACTTGCCTTGTCTGTCCTTTCTTTGTTAGGGACATGCACACTACAGGGGATACAGGAGAACCTGTTCCTCTCTCTTAGGCACATTGACAACAGCTGCCTGGGGACGCAGGATCACGGGTGTAAAGTGACAAATGCTCAGTATGGTCACTGTAGTCTGAGCTGTCCAGTGTGTTTGAGAGCAAGTTAGAAAAGCTTAGGGAGTAGAGACAGAATTGGCCATGACTGGAGGCTCCTGACCCTCTCTGCAGACAGACTTTTTCTCCTGTGTCTCAAGCTTTAAGCTTCTTATCAGGACAAGGTTGGAGAGAAAGTCACTTACATATTGGATCAACATGTTGAGTAGGGATGAAAATGAGTGCTGACATTGAAGATTTCCCATCCAGCCATGCTGGGGTAACTTGAGTTCTGGAATTCCAGGCTCGGTTAACCCAAATCCACAAATTTACTGGAGTTATGAAGCTTAGGGAGAACTCTGTTTTTCTATTATGTCTTCCCTGTTTGTTCTGTCCTAAGTCAACGCTACCAAATTTTTCCCCCCACACTTTTAAGCCTCTGTATGTTGATCTGATCCCTTTGGACAGATATCAGAAAAACAGAAAAGTGTGAATTCCTGGACTTCTCACGGCACAAATTTTATTTCTAAAACTTGGCTGGAAATTTCCTCACTGACTCAGTCTAGTTCCTCATTTTGTGGAGTCTCAGTTTCCTTCTGTCAGAAATAGTGTTACCGCTATGGTTTGGATCAGTGTTCTCCAAAGGCCCCTGCAGAAAGCTTGGTCCCAGCTCCGCCCTGCCATGGGGTGGTGGATCTTGAAGAAGCTGGGCCTAGTGAGAGGAATTGAGGTCACTGGTGGCATGGCCTGACATGTATTTTCTTCCTCTTTTTCACTTCTCATCCACTGAAGGATCAGGGTTTCCCTACCACACAGTCGTTGCCTTACCACAGGCCTAGAACCAATGGGTCAACCAATCATGAACTGAAACTTGTAAAACTGAGCCAAAACAAACCTTACCTCTTTCTAAGTTCATTTACCTTAGGCATTTTGAGGCAGTGCCAAAAGTGTAACACAGGGGCTGGGGATTTACCTCAGTGGCAAAGTGCCTGCCTGGCAAGTGCAAGGTCGTGAGTTTGATTCCTGGTACTGGAAGAAAAACAAAAAAAAAAACAAAAAAAAAATGAAAAACTAAACAAAAGAGTAACATAGTTACACAAAGAAAAACCAAGGAAACGTGTTAAAGCACCAGATACCAGTAGCTCAGTGGTAGAGCATGTGCAAGGCCCTGGCTTTGACCGCAGCACCACACACACACAGTTACTAATACCTCTTTGGAGAGGTATAAACACCAATGGTTGGTTCCATATTCAAGAACAACCCTAGAATGAAGGACAGCAGCCATCTGATGCAGGCCTCAGGCATAGCAATGCCAGCTTCCAGAAGCTGCCTGAAAACTGAGGTTTGTTGTGTGCCTTGTGTCTCCTTCCCCAGAGTGTTGACTGGAGACCTAAGTATACAGTCAGTGACCTCACTGGTAACTCAGAGAAATGAAGGTTTATGTTTAGCTTTGATCCTCGTCTGTTAAATGATCTGAATTTACAAAGGAAGAAGAAAGGGGAGAAAGAAAGGATATGTGGAAAGCAGTGAAGGGTGTGAGTTCTGCCTTGATCTTAAAAGCACCAGAGAGAAACTCAAATGCAGATTTCTTTTTTCAACCAGAATGGTGCTGACAGGAGAAATGTGTGCATGGTGGAATTCAGGTTGCTCAAGAGGACTAACTGGTTTCTTCCCTGTATTTGTGTTTGGAGAATATGGCTCCAAGTGTCTACACTGAACCCGAGCTTGCACTACTCTTCTGCCCCTGGTTTCCCACCATCGTGCTTTTTAGCCGCTGTCTCAGGGTTTCTGCCCCCTGGAGAGGAGTCTTGGAGGGGTAATGTCTTTTGAAGCAAGTGATGTGGCTGTGACACACGTGGCCTGTGCTCCTCACCCCTGGGTGAGAGAACAGTCACACAGAAGAATAGCGAGGGCACAGCCTGAGCCCGTTCCTGTGTAGCAATGGGGCACAGACTTGGGAGACCCACAGGAAGGAGCTGGAGACCAGGCCAGTGCAGGTAGCGTCTCGTGAAGGAAGAGGCACCATCACTCAAAACTGGCTCCACTAGAAGGAAACTAAATTGCCCACTCCCCTACCCACAGCTCTAACGTGAGCTGCTCAGGGATGGCCACACCTTTAAAAAATAAATTGCATTTATAAAAATGTATTTTCATATGGGATTATATTCATATAATGAGAACAAGAGGGCTGAAACAGGAGATCCAGAGCGCCAGCCAGTTATTTACTTTTTGCTCTCATCACAGGGAACCTGAGAGGCAGGAGCCTCAGGTCTGCTTGAAAGTCTTCCCCAAATAATGGGGCTCCAAGAATCCAGTCCGAAAAAGAAGGGGCCCTGGGAAGCAGGGCCCAAACCTCTTATCCTGGTGTCCTCAGAGCATAGGGTCCCTGCAAGCCTCAAAAAAGTGAATTTATACTCAGTGTGATATACAGGGCAAACAAGGCCAGACTCAGGACATGGTTGTAATCCAGTCATTCAGGGCTTGTGGATTATTTGATGGTTGCTTTTCAGATATCAAGGTGACGATAAATTATAATTGACTTAATACCACAAACCTCATCTCTAACAAATTACCATGGAAAAGGACCACCACTCTGTGAAGTGCTTTCCTGGAAGGCCCTGTCACCAGACTCCTTGGGGACTGGGCTATGCTGGTCAGAGACAGCTATGGGGCACCCCCACAATGGTCTAGGCAGGAGGTATGCCTGGCTCCTGAGGCATAGTATCCTGTTCCATCTGTAGCAGGGACCAGTGGCCTTCTCTCCTCTTAGTGAGCACTGAGGACAAGAAACGTATGAGAGGAGAGATCCAGATGTGCTGCTGAAGATAGTCCTGGGTGCACAGGAGCCTGTGTCCCGGTGCTTGGTGGGCAGGAAAGTGAGGCGCTTGGTGGAGGTGGGGAAGGGTGCTGAGCCCAAACAGCACACAGGAGGAGCAGGTGACCCTGTACCACTGACTCCCACAGCTGCTGCACCTCCAAAAAAGAAAAAACCTCGGGGGTGCAGCTCTATGGTAGGGCTCATGCTTAGCAAGCAGAGCCCTGGGTCCTGTCCCACACCTGCTGTGGCTGAGGCCAAGGTCCGACACAGTCCACCCCTGGCTGGGTGTTATGGTTTGTGTCTGGGTGTCCCCCCAAAAGCCTCATGCGGCCGTGGGGCAGGCTTTTAGAGTTTGATTGATTATGGGTGTGAGAGCTACACCCACCCTGGGGTGGATAGTTTGCATATGTAAGGGAGAGGAAGAGGCTGCTTGGGGCGATTCCTGGTTTTTGTGCTTGTTGCTTTTGCTGTGTTCGGTCGCCATGAGCTGTAGCCCTCTGCCACGTGCCACTCTGCCTTATAATCTGCCAAGTACAGACTGAAACCTCCACAAACTGTAAGTGGAATAAACCTTTCCTTCCTTAATTTTGGGTGTCAGGTATTTTGTCCCAGCAACGAGAAAAAAAGTAACCAAGACACTGGGCAAGCAGAGGCTTCTGTGTCAAATACAAAAAATGAGAGCATAGATTTTTTTTTTCCTCTCATACCCCTTCAGGCTCCAAATCCATCCTCAAAAAACAAAAAAATAAAGAACAAAAATCCTTCCCTACTAGAGCCCTAGTTTAAGCCTATAATAAAATTAAGAATGTGAAGCAAATTATTCAACAGGTGTTGTCTTGGTTATTGTTTTCTCGTTGCTGGTACAAAATACCCAACCCCCAATATTAAAGAAGGAAAGGTTTATTTAGCTCAGTTTGTGGAGGTTTCAGGCTGTACTCCACTGGCTCCAAGGCAGAGTGGCACATGGCACAGGGCAACAGTTTCCGGCGGAACACAGCAAGAGTAAAAAGGGAGGAGCAGCAGCAGCCTCTTTCCCTCCTTATAGTGTATGCAGGCTCCCCACCCCAGGATGGGCACGGCACTCACACCCATAATCCCAGCACTGGACCATGGATCAATCAAAAACTCTAGAAGCTGCCCCATGACTGCATGAGGCTTTGAGGTTACATCTAAGCACAAGTCATTAACAGGTGTCTTGAAAAAAAAAAAAAAAACAGAAAAATGGGCAAAAGTCCTCCTCAGGGCAGGCAGCACAGGCTACTGAGTCTTGCTGTTCTCTCCTGCATGATAAGCAGAATTTATTTTTTTTAAACACTCACAGGACTTTTATTGACAGATTAACTTCACAAACTTCAGGGCAAATATGTCTTTGGACAGTGCTGAAGTAGGAGAATGAGAAACTATAACAAACACACATACATTTACAAAATAACACAAGAACAATACAAGCAATGCTGAAATTCAGACAAGGTGGTAGGAAATTAACAATGGTTGTTGTAGTACACATTGATTTTTTTCAAAGTGTTTACTCAGGAAAACAAATATAGACATGTAAGATTGATCAGACAATTAATTATTAACTGTTCCTTTCAATAAAGTGATAGAAGTCAGTAGTACAACTATGTTAGCTATCCTGTATATACATATATACACAATTTCCCCCTTCTTTCTTTTCTCTTTTCCCTCATCCCAGTTGTTCTTTATTTCTGAGCAGTTTCCTTTCGTCTCACAATGTCTGTCATACCTCCTAATTTTATTCACTCTCTCAGGTTCTTACACTAGTGAGACAATACATTGTTTACACATGCAAGTCTGATTTATTTCGCTTATGAGTATGGTCTCCAGTTGTGAACATTTACCTATAAAAGCCTCAAGTTTATCTTTCTTTATAGCTGAGTAATATTCCATTATATAAAAATACTGCAACTTTTTTATCCATTCCTCAGTGGATGGACATTTTGGTTGCTTCGATGATTTAGCTATTACAAATTGTGGTGCTATAAACATGGGTGCACATATATCACTGTGATATGATCTTTTTAGTTCTGGAAAAATACCCAGAGGGGAAATAGCTGGGTTGAATGGGACATGTAGCCTAGTTTGCTGAGGACTCTCCAAACTGATCTCCACAGTGGTTTCATCAGTCTGCATTCCCACCAGCAGTGGTGAAGAGTTCCTAGTTCTCCACAGCCTCGCCAGCATTTGTTATTGGTTGATTTCTTAATGTTAGCCATTCTTACTGGGGTGAGATGTAATTTCATTGTTGTTTTAATTTGCATTCCTTGAATGACTGATGATGTTGAACATTTTCTCATATATTTATTTGCCATTTTTATATCTTTGTCTGAGAAGTGTGTATTCATCTCAGATGCCCATTTCTGGATTGGGTCTTTGAATTTTGTTTTTTTGGTACTGGGAATCAAACTCATGACCTCACTCTTGCCAGGCAAGCACTTATGCTGCTGAGCTATATCCCAAACCCAGGGTTTTTTAATTTGGGAAGGCTGATGTTTTTTAATTCTTTATATGTTCTAGATAGAAGTCCTTTGTCTGAGGGACAGTCAGCTAAAATTTTTTCCCAATTTGTAGATTTTCTTTTTACTCTGCTGGTGATTTCTTTAGATGTGCAAAAACTTTCAGTAAGATGAGATCCCAGTTATTGATTCTTTAAAGTATTTCGCATGTAGTTTGGTTTTTGTTCACAAACT
>NW_004955520.1:227507-245939 GCF_000276665.1 Chinchilla lanigera
CTGTACAACAATTTTGGGAGTATGGCCATTTTTACAATGTTGGTTCTTCCAATCCATGAATAAGGGACATTTTTCCACTTACTGAAATCCTCTTTGATCTCTTTTTTCAGAGTACTGTAGTTTTCACTGAATAGGTCTTTTACTTCTTTTGTTAGATTGATTCCTAAATATTTCAATTTCTTGGATGCTATTGTGAAAGGTATGGTTTCCTTAATCTCTGTCTCAGTCTGTTGTTTGTGTATAGGAATGTTATTGATTTTTGAGTGTTGATTTTGTATGTAGCAACACTATTGAATTTGTTGATCAATTCAAGGAGTCTTCTGGTGGAGATTTTGGGGTCTTCCATGTAAAGTATCATATCATCTGAAAATAGTGATAATTTTACTTTTTCCTTTCCTATCCTTATTCCTTTTATTTCTCTCGCTTGTCTAATTGCTCTGGCTAATGCTTCCAGAACTATGTTGAATAGGAATGGTGACAGTGGACATACTTGTCTTGTTTCTGATTTTAAAGTGGAAGCATTTAGTTTTTGTCCATTTAGTATGATGTTGGTTGTTGGTTTATCATAGATGGCTTTGATCAGCTTGAGGTAAAGACCATCTATTCCTACTTTCTGTGGGTTTTTATCATGAATGAGTGTTGGACTTTGCCGAAAGCTTTTTCTGCATCTATTGAGATGATCATATGGTTTTTATCTTTGGCCTATTGATATGATGTATAACATTTTTTGATTTACATATATTGAACCAGTCCTGAATTCCTGGAATGAATCCAACTTGGTCATGGTGTATGATTTTCTTGATGATTTGCTGCATTCTATTTGCTAATATCTTATTGAGTATCTTTGCATCTATGTTTATTAGGAAGATTGGCCTGTAGTTCTCTTTCTTGGTTGGGTGTTTCTCTGGTTTTGGTATCAGGATAATACTTGCCTCCAGAAATGAGTTAGGGAGAACTGCTTCCTTTTCAATTTTTTTGAAGAGTTTGATAAGAATTGGCACTAAATCTTCTCTGAATTTCTTATAGAAGTCAGCTGTGAATCTATCAGGACCTGGACTTTTCTTTGTTGGTAGGTTTTTAATCACATTTTCAATTTCAATAATTGATATGGGATTACTCAAAATTTTTATTTCTTCTTGAATTAACTTTGGTAATTTGTTCATATCTAGGAATCTGTCTATTTCTTCTGAGTTTTCTATCCTATGGGAGTAAAGATTTTCAAAGTAAATATTAATAATCTTTGAATTTTTGTAGGATCTGTAGTGATTTCATCCTATTTGTTCTTTATTGCATGAATTTGAGTTTTTCCTTTCTTTTTTTGATAAGGTTGGCTAGGGGTTTATCAATTTAGTCTTTAAAAGAACCAACTATTTGATTCATTAATTCTTTGTAGTGCTTTCTTCGTCCCAATTGCATTAACTTCTGCCCTAATCTTTATAATCTCCTCTCTTCTTTAGGCTTGACTTGTTCTTCTTTTTCTAAAAGATTGAGGTGCAGCATTAGGCTATTTCTTTGTTTTCTTTCTGTTTTCCTTATATGTGAGTTCACTGCTATAAATTTCCCTCTGAGGACTGCTTTCTTTGCATCCCACAGATTCTGGTAAGTTGTATTTACATTTTCATTTGTTTGTAGGTATTTTATAATTTCTTCTGCGATCCACTCATTGTTCAAGAGGTTGTTATTTAATTTCCAAGTGGTTATGGAGTTTTTGGAGTTCCTTTTGTCACTAATTTCCAATTTCATGGCACTGTGGTCAGATAATATGCATGAGATAATTCAGTTCTTTTGCATTTAGGTAGATATGCTCTATAGGCTGGAATGTGGTCTATTTTAGAGAATGTTCCATGTGCAGCTGAGAAAAATGTGTATTCTGATGTTGTGGGATGGAATACTATGTATATGTCTACTAAGTCCGTTTGTTCACAGATTTGGTTTAGAGGTAATTTCTTTGCTAATTTTTTGTCTAGTTGACCTATTTCTTTGTGTCAAAGGGGTGTTTAGGTTCCCTATTACAATAGTGTTATTAATTATTTGGTTTTTCATGTCTGTTAAGATTTGTCTTATATAGTTTGGTGCTCCCATTTTGATGCATACATGTTTATGATTGTTATCTCTTTCTCTTGCAGTTTTCCTCTGACCAGTATGTAGTGACCTTTTTCATTTCTTTTGATTGTTTTCAGTTTTCAGTTTACATTGTCTGCAAAGATGATAGCTACCCCTGCTTTTTTCTGGGTTCCTTTGCATGCAGAATTGTTTTCTATCCTTTGACTTTCAGTGTATGGATTTCCTTTTGAGTAAAATGTGTTTCCTGTATACAGCATATTGTTGGATTTTTTTTTTTTTTTTTTTTTTTTTTTTTTTTGTTTTTCTCAGGTACCGGGAACCGAACTCACAACCTTGCGCTTGCCAGGCAGGTGCTTTTGCCACTGAGCTAAATCCCCAGCCCCTGGATTTTGTTTCTTAATCCACTCTGCCAGTCTGTTTCTTTTGACTGGTGAATTGAGGCCATTTACATTAATAATTATAACCGATATGTGTTGACTTATCATTGTCATGTTATTTACTTGCTATTGTTTTCTACTTTTTCCTCTGTTTAATTGCTTGTGTTGCTTGAGTGTTCCTTTCTATTGTTCTTGAAATTGTGGTCATTTTTTCTTCTGTCTAAAACATCTTTTAGTACTCTTTGTAAGGTTGGTTTGAAACTCATGAAGTTCTTCAGTTGTTCTTTGTCATGGAAATATTTTATTTTTCAGTTAAATTTGAAGGATAGTTTTTCAGGATACATGAACCTTGGTTTGAAGTTGTTTTGTCTCAGGACCTGTAATACTTCACTCCAAGCTCTTCTCAATTGGATGATTTGTATTGAGAAATCTGCTGTGGTTCTGATGGGCTTTCCTTTATAGGTGATCTGTTTTTTTTCTCTAGCGGCTTTTAATACACTGTTCTTTTGCTGTATGTCTGGGATATTGATTATTATATGTCTGGGTGTAGTTTTATTTTGGTTATGACTAGTTGGAGTTCTATATGCCTCACTTACTTGTACATCAGAATCTTTTTCCATGCTTGGGAAATGTTTTGCTATTATTTCTGCAAATATTCTTTTTATGTCATTTGTGCTGCCTCCTGCTGTTTCATTGACTCCTATTAGTCTTATATTATTTCTCTTTGTCTAGTCTTGCAGCTGTCAAATTGATTTTTCCTGGTCCCTTGTTAATTTTAAGAAGTTCTTTGTTTCACGATTGCTAGCTGCCATGCTGTCTTCAAGATCTGAAATTCTATCTTTGGCTTCATTCAAGCAGTTTCTCCAGCTTTCAACGGAAGTTTTGATTTCCTGGATATCTCTTTGAATCTGTTTCATGCATTTGAGTTCATTCCTATATTCTTCATTTAATGTTTCCATCAGTTTCCTATGCTTATCTATTTTTTTACATATGTCTTCTTTAGATGTGCTGAGCAATTCTTTCATTATTGTTGTCATTTCATTTTTTACCTGAGAGATTATTTCTGATTGATGTATTTTATGGCCTGATGGATTTGTTTCTTTACTTCCATTGCAATCATTTCAGCCATTTCAGGTGTGTGCTCACCAAGTTCTCCTATGTCGCTGTCTCCTGCACTTGTTCTGGGTGGGGTGGAGTTCTGAGACTGCATTTTAGTCCTTCGTCTTGTCATTTTTGATGCCAAAGGCAGAACAGTCAGTCTCCTTCTTCCCTGGCAGACTTGCCCTTCAGTGGCCACCAAGATGAGCCTCTCACTCTGGGGTCTTGCAGTGGTTGGTGGAGTGTACCTAGTTCTCCCAGGCCCCAGATGCAAACCAGGATGTTGGTGAATCACAGAGCACCTGATCCAGTGTCCCAGGCAGCTCAGGGCATGCATATGACCCAGAAGTGGGCTCCACTGGTGGCATGATCACTGACCAGTTGGTCCTGTGTCTCCAGATAGTTCAGGGCACAGGTAGAGCCCAGACATGAACCTCAGGGTCAGCAGTATGTGGACTGCCTGATTCCATGTCTCCAGGCTGCTCAGGGTGCACACAGGAGCCAGACACAGGCTGCACTGGTGATGATCACAGACTGCCTGTTTCTGTGTCCTCTGGGAGATCAGGGAGTGCGCAAGGCCCAGATGCAAAACCACAGTGTCAGCAGTTTGTGGGCCACCTGATCTAATACCTCAGGTGGCGCAGGGCACTCACAGGGAGGGCCCAAGGGTGAACCCTGGTGTGAGTGGTTTGTGGGCTTTCTGAGCCAGTATCTCCTGGCTGCATCAAGTGCACAGAGGGCAGAGATACAGACTGTAACGGCAGCAGGGTTGCAGGTTGCCTGCTCTTGAGGAGCAGAATTTAAGACTCTCCTCTGCCACAGTGGAGCAGGGTACAAAGCTGTGCTTTCCAAATTCCTAGTGACAGTGCACATTCCTAGTGAGAGTGCTGATTGAAAACAAGCAGCAGTTTGTTGTAAGGCCTAATGTGCGTATTGTTGGGGCTTAGCAGTTTCACTCCTGAGTATTCTAATTGATTTTTTAAAAATATGTGTGTTAACGGATTGTGAAGTCAATCTAGTGGTATACAACCAAATTTTTTTAAACTAGGGCCTTACTGTGTGCCCAGGCTGGCCTTCAACTCTTGAGCTCAAATGATCCTCCTGCCTCAGCCCCCTGAATATTTGGGACCACTAGGACACATTACTGTATGTACCTCACATCAACATCTGTAACAAATGAAATAGAAATCGACAAAGTAGAAGAACTTAGAGGGCATTGAATTAGGCTGAAGCCCTCACCCTGTCCCTCCCAATCTCTTGTTGTGCATAAAGTGATTGCAGATGTGATCAGTTTAGGTAAGATAAAGTCCTGCTGCAGAGGGTAAGGTCCTGAGTCTGTGTAACCAGTGCCCACCTAAGAGGGAGAAGTTTGCATGTGGACAGAAAGCCAAACAAGAAGGGCTATGAGCAGGGCATGGTGGCACACATCTGTAATTCCAACACTGTGGAGGCTGAGGCAGGAGGAGTGTCATGAGTTTGAAACCCTCCTGGGCTATATAGTGAGATCAAGGCCAGCCTGAACTATACACCAAGACTCTGTCTCAAAACACTGCCCCCATGCCGCCACACACACAGACACAGTAGAAAATGGAAGGCAAAGGTCACAGAGATTCAGAGAGGCCTATGGCCACCAGCTGCTGGAGGGTACCAACTTTGCTGACACCTTGATCTTAGATTTCTAGTCTGTGAGATCACAAATGTTGATTACTCTATGTCCACAGTGTGTGAAACTTTGTTACAGTGGGCTTGGAAAATTAATACCCTGTGGTTCTTTAAGATTGAAGAAAATGTTCAATCTCTTATTTAAATGTCAAATATCTAATTATGACCTCTGTAGGTTACAGCCAATATTTGAAATCAGGGGACCTTGGATAAAGTTTCTACTCTGCCTGTTTTTAAAGAAACAGAGTCTTGATATATTGTTTAGGTTGGTCTTGAACTCCTAGTTTCAAGGAATCTTCCTGACTCAGTCTCCCAAGAAACTGGTACTACAGGTATATACTCTGTCTGGCACTGGCTCAAAATGAATTACTTGGCTTAAAGCTGCCTCTGTATTATTATTATTAATAACAATGTGGTTTTTTTATGCTGAGAATTGAACCAGGACCCTATGCGACTAAGTGCATGCTCTTACACTGGATCACACACCAGCCCTCCTGTACCTTTTAATTGGCTGCTCAACTTCAAGTGAATTATCTTCAAGAATCTTTTTTTTAAAATAACTTATTATAAAATAATAGATGTTCGGGGGCTAGGGATTTAGCTCAGCAGCACAGTACCTGCCTGGCAAGCGCAAGGTCGTGAGTTTGATTCCCGGTACTGGAAACAAATAAACAAACAAACAAAATAATAGATGTTCATGTTGAAAATTTAGGAAGTATAGAAAAAATAAAAGAGAAATGAGTCAACAAAACTGCCATTGTCAAGAAATAACTGGTTAACATTTGGAGTGTCTCCCTCCATCCATGTAGGTACACGCACACACACACACACACACACCCTCTGTGCATGTGCACACTCACATTTTTAAAGACTAACACTATTCCCTTCTTACAGTTTGTTAGCTATGCTAAGTTACGTGCATTTTCTCATAACATTATATGTCTAAGTAATCTTCATTCTTTGTGTCATGGGGGTTGGTTCTAGGGCCCCTTGCAGCTCCCAACATCTGCAGACACTTGAGTCCCTCATGTGACATGTGTCATCCTTGCAAAGAACCTATGTGCATCTTCCCACTGGCTTTAGATCATCCTAGGCCCTTATAGTACCTAACACAATGTAAATGCCATGTAATTGTTCTACTTCATTGTATAGGGAGTAGAGACAAGAAGAAGTCTGTACAAGTTCAGTACAGAAGAACTTTTTAAAAAAAACATTATCAATCCATGGTTGGTTGAATCCACAGGAGAGGAATTGTGACAGGAAGGGCCAGATGTGCTGTTTAGTAGCTATACAGTAAGACTCTTTTAAAAAAATCACTATTACTTGAGGGATTTTGTGGGCCAAAATTCCTTGGGGATGCTGTAGAGTTTTTGGGTTTTTTAAAATTAAATCTGTTTTCAGAGGAGCCCTGGTGAGTAGATTCTTTCCCAAAATTGTTATTCATTTTTTTTTTCTTTTTGTTTTTTTTGAGACAGGTTCTCACTATATAGTGCAGGCTGGCCTTGAACTCTTTTATGTAGCTCAGACTGGCCTCAATCTCTTGGTGATCCTCCTGCCTCAGCCTTCTGAGTTCTGGGATTATAGACGTTAGCCACCACGCCCAGCCTGTTACACAATTTTATAGCAGGCAAAAGGCACTCAGAGTCACCAAATTCCTGGTCTGCTGTTTTCTCAAAGTAATAAGAAATACTTCTATGGGTAGAGAAATGCAGAGGGACAACCAATTCAGTGCAACATTTGAAATGTCAGAGGAAGAAAATCCATGATTTAGACAAAATCTCCTGACATATGTGCAGGTGTCCTGGAAGATTATTAATGGTTATAGTAATGGCTACTCCACAAGCAGCTTTTGCTTCAAAATTGACAATTAATAGCAATTCTCATAGTGTTCTGGAATGTCAGACCAGTGGGCAATGCCTCACGTATCTTCTACAGAGCAATTATTAAGCACTGCTTGCAGGTGTGTGATCCTTTTGACCTGTGCAGAGGGTATTTTTGTTGTCACTATTTTGCATATTTTGGGTTTTACAAATGATTTACTACTTACTAAATTTGAAATCAAAATTGTAGAATTGACTCTGGTTGTTGCCAGCTAACAAATGCTGTAATATTTGAAAGAAGTTAAAAAGTTATCATAGAGTGCTTCAGTTTCACATGGAAAAGAAATTCTTGGATTTATAGGTTCAAATATGGTAGATAATTTACATTCTTTAAAATGATGCTTGTCATATCCTGTATGGAAGAAAGTCTTCTTAATATTTTTTTCTAGCTCTTTAATTTTTTATATTTTTAACTTGATATACTCTTTATAAGTTTTTTTTCCCTAGATTATTAGTACAAGAAATTAGGCTGGAGTGGTGGCCCATGCCTGTAATCCTAGCACTCAGGAGGCTGAGGCACGAGGAGCATCACGAGTTAGAGCCCAGCCTGGGCTACAAAGTGAGCTCAAGGCTGGCTTGAACTGCATAGTGAGACCCTATCTCAAAAAGACAAAAAAACAAACAAACAAACAGAAATATAAGAAGTTGTAACTTAAATAATAACTACTGGATTTTTTAATTGTAACTGACTATACAGCTAAACAGGACCCTATTGTCCCAAGTACCACCATTTTTATTTTTGTCTACTCCTAAAGCATAAAATAAGAGAACATATGACATTTAGAAATATAAAGCTTATAGGAGGTTGTGAGAATGTGCCATTGTTATTGCATTACAGATATAGAATGAAGAGTACAGTTCTTCATTAGCACATATTCTGGTAAAGCTAACTGAGAAGAGTTTGAGTATGTCCATCTTTCCACTTTCTGGCAAAAGAGACTCCGCTGTTCAGTGTCAGCGACAACCCAGCATCATCCAGTCAGCAACTTGGGGCCATCATCCAGCTTTGGCCTACATTCAAATATAGTATTTTACTGTATTTCAAATAAACATAGAATTTTTTAAATCATTAGAACTGGAAAGATATAGAACAGCTATTCAACTCTCAGCTTACAGAGGAGGGAATAGAGGACTGAGAGAGTAAACAATTTGCTGGAGGCGGATTATTTTGCGTTTATTTACTTGGTCATCTGGCTGTATATTCAATCAACCAGTGTTACCAACAGGAGTTAATATGAGCCCTTCAGAAGGCAGAAAATGAGTGAGACACCAGGGCTCTCCCTGATGAGAGTCATCCCTGTGGAGGTGCCCTCTGGCAAGGAGCAGCACCACCTCCAAGCCAGCCACTGCTGTGGCCTCAGAGAACTTTGCCAGCCTTTGTTCTTAACTGCCAAGGGATCACAGAGAGGCCACAGATGAGCATGGGAGGTGTCACGGAGGAGCCTGCAGGCTGGACCTAAAGCATGAGCATCTGTCATACAGAGAAGAAACACGGCAAAGCCACAAGCCATGGGCAGGTGTGACAGGATTGGAACTGTCATAGTCTAAGGTATGAATATGTGGGATGTAGGGGTCAGGGGACAGGTGGGGAACATAAATGTCAGGAAACTGGTCTTCAAAAGTCTAGTGTGGCTAAATTGGTGCAAGCCTCAAATGTCGTGCTGAGAAGTACAAACTTCATTCTGAGAAAATAGGGCAGGCTCTCTAGAAGGTTTATAAGTGGGGTAGGATATGATCAGACCTTGATTTATGTTGGAGATGTACATGTTAGATAGGAGGGATGACAGCAGAATGTGCAAGAGCAGCAGAAGAGAAGAACAAAGAAGAGACACAGGTGGAAAGATGGTCACTAGAGAGATGCAAATCAAACTCACAATCTAATATACTGTGCACCCACCAGAAAGGGCCACACAGAAAGGCCAACCATCCCAGGTATTGGCAAGGATGTGGGGCAAATGAGGCTTACAAAAGCTGATGGTAGGAATCTAAAATAGTGTAACTTTAGAAAATGGTATAGCAGTTCCCTGTAAAGCTAAATATACACTTACCACACAACCCAGCCATTTCAACCCTGATTATTTACCCCTGACAACTGAAAATAAGTGTCTTGCTATGGTTTGCCTGTATTTCATTTCCTCTGAAATGCATATTAGACTTTAATCCCAGTTGTGAGGTATTGAAAAGAGAAGTTCATTCTGATTATGGCATTCAGAGGTGGGGCCTGGGGTGATTAGATAAAATTATCAGGGTAGTGTTCTTGTGATTGAAGAGAGAGAGACAGGGAGAAGGAGAGCGTGATGGAGAGTGAGACAGAGAAGGAGAGGGAGAGAGATCAGAAATCACACACATGCACAGGCACGCATGCATGCACTCACAAATATTCCCTCAAAAAGCAAGATGTGGTAATGCACACCTGTCACCCCAATATTTGGGAGGCTGAGGCAAGAGGATTGCTGTGAGTCCAAGGCCAGTCTGGGCTACATAGCAAGACTCTGTCTCAAAAAAAGGGAAAAACACTTAAAAAAAATAAATAACAGGAAGGAAGGAAGAAAATAAGGAAGGCAGTCCCCTGTGTGGAAGATGCTGGCCATCCCTGCCCTTCCTGAAGAAATAAGAAATAATACCTTTGGTTCGAGGTGGCTTTTTGTCCATCGAACCCCTTTTTTAATGAGTGATTCATATAGGTCTCTTTCCTCTGGCCAACTCACAATACAGCCAACATTTCCCAGAGAGCACTGTGGTCTGGGGCCCTCCTAATGGAGACCTAGAGGGCTCTCCCTGTTCTCAGCAGCCCGACTCCTTCTTTCTGACCCAGGTGTCTGCTTCCCCCAGGTCCCCATGTCTGGAGCTCTAACTACAGCTTCCTGGGTTGCATATAATCCAGCTTCCTTGCAGTTACGACACTGGACTGTTGCCTGGGGAGTGTGAAGGCCAAGACATAAAGTATGGCTCAAAAACTTCCAGGAGTGTCTGCTTGCTTCCATCTTCCCTCGTCTGAGGACCTGGCCATCTCGAACACTTCTGAGGGATGACCTTAGTGTCTTTCTCCAATTGGAAAGAAGCATACATCTCATCCCTACTCCTACCTGCCTCCTCCCACGAGACACAATAGTCTTTGCTGAGAATGTTGCCAAGTGCAGCTGAGATGGCACAGGTTTCTAAGTGTTTACTCCCAAGGAACGTATCAGGATGGTTAGAGATATTTACCTCATCATCAGCTCAACAATAGCAGCATTGAAACTTGAACCTGAGCTTTAATACCTTGTGGACCAGCTGAGAGCAGTTTGAAGCATTCAAATACAAATTTTCTAAATATCTATGGGTAAAAAGGAAAATGAGGAGAGAAACAAAAGTCTGGACTGCCAGCACAAAGCTTATGATTTTTGTTCATAGCTGAAAGAACTCCTGTCTTTTCTGTGGGTAACCTGGCTTTTTAGCTTTTTGTTTGTCTTCCATTTTGGATTTTCTGCCTCCTTCCATAGGAAGAGCTCTGAAGTGTATTAACCAATCAAGCCTGTAGCACATCAAAGCTATGGCCTCTGAAAGTCTCCAGAGCATAAGATCCTGGGCAAAAGTGAACATCTTTTAACTGGAGGAAAGGCTTCAGCTCTTGGTGCATCAGTTAACTTTGGCAGCATAACAAACTACCCCACAGCTTTAGTGGCTTTAGAACAACACCTGGATTAGAATGAATCATTAGCATACACGAGGCCCAACAACAACAAAACACAAAGCAAAAGACAAAATAATGACTGTCATTTCTCATGACTCTGTGGATTCATTGGGCTATCTTCTTGGTCCAGGTCAGCTTGCCTGGGGTCAGGAGGCCTGCAGGCCCCTCAGCCTGGGGGTTGGCAGGCTGGTGGCCTGGGAGGCAGCCTGCAGGCTCCATTCTGCTTACACATCTCACAATCCTTACTATCCATCTTGTTTCTTCTTGCGGCCATCTCAGGTTTCCAAAGAGTAGCAGGAATGGACAGGCTCCATGTACAACCAGTCATAGACCTCAGAGGAGTCACATCTGCTACTGTGCCACTGGCAGGAGCAAGCCACAGGCCCAACTCAGAGAGGCTAAACGAGGGCAGTTATTGTGACTGTCGTTATAAAGACTTGCCGTGCTGGGAGGGAAGGTAGCAGAAACTGCACACCCCCCACCCACTGCTCCGCAAGTATACTTCAGTGTCTTAGTTGTCCAAGTAATAGTTCCTGTTCCAGTTCCGGGTGCTCCTGTCTCTTAGAAACGGCTGGTCACTGTAATGCATAGCTGCTCATTATGATGCACATTGTATAAACTAATCCCCAACTGACAAGCCATTCTGCCTCTGTACTTCCTGCTTATTTATCTCGTATAAGTCCTAGACCACCAGAATGAGGGCCTGATATTCTGAGATTGATCCCAATCAGTGCCCATTGATGTACATAAATCTGCCTCTAAATCCTGGGTGTCATTTCAGTGTTTCGGCTTGCTATCGCAGGAAGGGATAGGAGCACGGGGGTGAGAGGAATGCCCACAGCTTCAGGGCAGTGGCCTGCACTGCCCTGGATGTCACCTTGTGGAGGAGAGCAGCTGCCATTGGAACTTACCTCTTCGCAGTCAGGGCCTCTGTGCCTGTGGCTGCATCTGGTTCATGGAAACACTGC
This sequence comes from Chinchilla lanigera, assembly GCF_000276665.1. Lineage (NCBI taxonomy): Eukaryota > Metazoa > Chordata > Mammalia > Rodentia > Chinchillidae > Chinchilla > Chinchilla lanigera. The sequence continues at coordinate 239,230 of NW_004955520.1, forward strand.
CCTCAGAGCTTTCTGTTTTGCTCTTTGTAAACTGACTACCATTCCCTTCCCTACTCCTAACTCTCAAGGATTTTGGTTGTTTAGTTGAACCCACATTCCCTAGCTAGAGGCTCTGTGAATCACTTGACTTTGTGGCAGCAGGGTGCCCCTATGGGTCCATGACTTGGTCCTGGTCAATCTGAAAGCCTCTTCACCCTGGCCTCAATCATGGTCCAGAGTGACCCTGGGCCTCAGGCTAAGCCAATAAGATCGCTCACTGGTTGGATGGTGTGCCTAGCTTAGCCATCATAGTGCTGGTGTAATGTGGCACTGGGATATTCACAATAGAGAGGACTAGGTAGAAACAGAAAGAAAACAAAGTTAAGCAGAGCTAAGAGATGGTGATGACCATGTTGCTTTAGCTACTGCCTGTGGCTGGCCTACGGAGCATACTTGAAACATATACACAGTAACCCCAAGCTACTTTGAACTGGATTTCTGTCATTTGCAACCAGAATCCCAACAACCTGCTGGATAGAAAGGCAATGTAGAAAATATCTTTTTCTTAGATGATGGGAATAGTTAGGTTAGACTTAACACCTGGGCCCCCATTAATGTTCTTGGTTGCTATCCTGTCAGCATAGCCCCGTCATTAGCAAATGGTCAATTGCTTCATATTCATGGGTTGGTGCCAAATGAGTAGTCTTAACCTAAAGGTCAAACTGCCTTGTCAATTACGTTTGTGCATTTAGAATGCCACACCGCCCTCTGTCATCCTTTCTCCCTACTCTGTTTCCACATCTGGTCTTAGAGCACAGTTTCTCTGGGTAAGTTGGGTTACCCCTGACAGACTATGAGCTCAGCCTGTTACATCAACTTTCAAATTAAATAGGCTGTCCAGTGCTCAGGATACCAAAAGAGCATGAAAGATCACAGGCCAGCTTTCTTGGGAATTGCTTCTTAACTTAATTTGGGCATCATGCAGTAGGAAAAGAATGCCAAGTCAGATTTGATATTAAACAGAGGCCTGAAGATATAAATAACCCAAATAAAGTGAATCAAGAATTACCATCTCATTAGTAGTATGAGAGAAAATAAAGTGAAAAGAAGGAAAAGACCAGACTCTGAATTTTTGGAGGTAAACACTGTTTGCAAGCAAAAGACACTGAATAAAATTAAGTGCTAGCTTAGTTACTTTTCTTGTTGTTGAGAAAATAACTGACACCAAAAGTTAAAGGGGAAAAAGTTTAGTTAGCTCGCAGTTTGTAGACGGTTCAGTCCACAATCAGCTGGCTTCAAGGCAGGGTGGCACATGGCAGAGTGGCAATAGTTCATAGCCAAGGATAACAGCAAGAGCAAAAAGAGAGGAGAAGAGACGAGCCTCTTCTGCCCCTTATATTGTATTCAGTCTACCTATTCAGTGCAATCTATTGTATTCAGTGCAATCTAATCAGTGTACCAATTCAGCCATCACTCACCCTTAATTCTAGCACCTTTAATCCTAGCATTGAACCATGAATCGGTCACAAACTCTAGATTCAGCTACCTCAGAAAAAGCCCCATCTAACAGTACATGAGACTTTGAGGGGGCATCTAGACACAAATCATAACAAGTAAAATGAGGTGCTCAGTAGAGGCTACATTACAAAAAACCCACACAAAACAGGAACTATTTAAATAAAGACTTCTTATGAGATGCTTGACAGGTATGAAATACATGAGTTGGATAAGAAACCTGAACAAGACAGTAGGTTTCCATGCAGGGGCTTTCCTGAAACATCATAGTCCTCTTCATTGGTGATAAACTTTAAATGAGTGTTTAAATCATAGAAAGGCTTTTCACAAGGATATATATGGAGAAATTGATGTGTTCTTTTCAAAGATCTTGGTATTCTCATCCTAGCCTAAGACGTTTGCAAACAACCAAAGTGAAAGACAGTATAGGACCACTTGGGGCACATATTCCCTCCCGAGTTTCTCTGATACTAATTAGAATATTTAAAAAGTAATGCAGACACTTTTCCAAATATCTACAAACATACATGGGCTTACAAGTGTATGCATATGTGCACAACCATCAAAATATATATAGTATATATGGTATAACTTGTAAGCAAAACAAAAGTGTAAAGAGACCATACATACAGTCACACAGACAGGCTTGGCTTCACTATTTATCACCCTGCATTCAACAAAAAATATTAGTGTACCTTTGTGAGTTTTTGGTTCATAGAGTTGGCTTAAGAAACTCTACCCCATAAACTCTGTAAAATTCTATTCTTTTATATCTGGGGTATTTAAGATGAAGGAGTTACGAATTTCTTTAAATCATATTACACAAGGCACAGCTTGGTCACTAGAGACTAAGGGTCTGCCCAAAAGAAGGGTTTATCTGTAGCTTGGGAGAAAGGAATGCCACGATTTACCACAGAGGTTATCTACTGTGGCTTTGTGTGACGGTGAGGAGTTACGTGTTTTTTTTAGTAGCATGAGTGCCATTTCCTATGGACTTTGAATCAGTGTCTCTGTCCCTGTCTCACTCACTGGGGATCCAACCCAGGGCCTTGTGCATGATGAACAAACACTGTACCACTGAGCTCCATCTGCACATCACCCCTCACTTTCTCTTTAGTCAGAGGAAGTCTTTTGGTGTGGAGGTTGGGTATGTGTGTGGAGCTGGTCTCTCTGGCTTTCCCACTAGCTGTGTGGCTTTGGGCAAGTTTCTTAACTCTTCTCATGTCTCACCTTCGTGAGCCACACGGGGAGGCACAGTGGTGCCTGTGTCAGAGGAGTGGTCTGAGGATTAACTGAGTTAACGTATATAAGTACCCAGCAGGTTAGAGATCATTACTGGCCAGCCAATCACTTAGCTGTATCCATCTCTTATATTCCAGACTCAAACGAGCATGATTTTTTCCTCCAGTGTAGAGTTTGTTTATGCCAGTTCCATTGAAAGCAGGTATTTGTACAGAGAGTGGCTAGAAGTGACCGCCTCTTTGCTGGTGTGCTGGAGAACCAAAACCAAGGCCTGCCACATGCCAGGCAAGTCCTCTTCCGCTGCACTAGATCCCCACGCCTCAGTGGCCTTCCTTCTCATTTGCCATTCAGTTCATTTACTACCAAATTTAGGATTCAGCCACTAGCTACTCTGTTTAAAGGACTCCCCCTCCTCATATATAAAATGAGCACTATAGCACTATTGTACTTCATCACAGAGGAACTAAGGACAAATGAGTTAAAGGTCATAGAATGTCTGGAGGCTAAATGTACATATTAGGTCTAATGACACAAAATAAAATCATTTTTAATTATTTTCTGCTTTCTTCAGCTTTAGTGAGACCTGACTGGAGGTTGAATTTTGTTATTAAACCCAGTAAAATGAAGATTGGAAGATAATTTTCGAGTTAGAATTTGGCCAGGTCATCATGATTAGCAATGGTTCCAAAAGGAAAGATAATTGTGATTCTTAATGAGTTTTGAAACTTACCTGAAAGGTGAGATAAACACTACAAAAGAAGTGTTGTTAAGCAGAGTGAGTTAATTTTAGGAAACTTGTTCAGGGATATAACCTGATGGTAATACCTGTCTTTTCTATTGTGATTAGCCAGAAAAGAATCTATTCTTTGTTAACTTTCCTTCTGATCTGCTTTGAGGAAATATTCCAAAGTCAGCTGTCCCCCAGCCAGGAAAATTAACTAGTGTTCTCAACTTTGATTACAGTAAACAAGATGAGTCAGTCGACTGAACTCAGAAAGAGCAGGCATTCACTCTTCTTCCCAAGCTCCTTGCTGATTTAATAGAGTTCAGAATTAGAGGATGATACGTCTTTTCAACCAGTTTCAAAAGTACCATGGTTTATTATCCAGAAAGGGAGCCCTACTGCCACATTCTTTAATGGCAGCCTTGGGTGAATTTTGCGGAAATAATTCGTCACATTTTAGAGAGTGCCACCTCCACCAATTAATGCAACTCAAATATCACTCTGGCTATGGGACTGTCTTGCAAGCCGAAACACTGTCAAGTTAAGGAAAGGAAAGAAAGAGACTCAGAGGAGAAAAAAGAAAATTAACTGTAAATCCTAACTTGTAAGGGAGATAAATGATAAATGGAAGAAAAAGGCAAATGTGGAGAGACAAATGGTTTCCTCTAATGTTTCCTGAAAATATTTTAGAGCTGAGATTATGTATGGGCAGCTGAAGTGGAAAGATGAGTAATAAAATACCTTCAATCCTATTGGAATGTCATGGTCTACATTACTTTTGTTCCCCTTTCTTAGGTAGATAAACAAAAATTATACTGTAAACTGTCACAAAACAAAATACAGTACTGTTACACACAAGTACAAAGTGCACTCCAAACTACCTTTCCTTCTTCCTCCATCCCCAAAGAACTTGAGGGAAGGCCTTTTTCTTGGGGTCCGCCTACGTCCTTGGCACTGGCTTCCCAACTGTTGGTAGCATTAGGTACGCAACTTCCCGATTCCCATACGTGAAGGACAAGTCTACACTGATGCTACCAGACGGGCTTCAACAGGTCTTTTCCAGTGGCACCCTTGAAGCCAGACTACAGCACTCCTGCGGCAAACCCATCTTCAGTGCTGTAGGTGTTTTTCATTTTCTGAGTACGTACTGATAACAGACATACAGCCTGACTTGTGATGGCTGGCTGTGTACACCGAGGGCTGTGATATTGAGCTAGAGTGGAAAGTTCCTGTGAGGGAAATTGGAGGTCCATATACTTGGTGTTAAGGAGAAAGTTTGGGCTGGGGGTTCAGCACGGTCTTAGCATGAACAAGGCCTTGGAGTCCACCCCAGCACCAAGGAGGAAAAACAAAGTATACTTTAGAATAATTCTTCTGATGCATGGTTAGAGCACTCATTCTATCGGCTCATTCACTCACTCTTTGAGCATCCGGACGCCAACACTGTGGGCCAGGCTTTGGGCTCTGGGCCCAGCAACCCTCATGAGAGAGTTCAAATGATTTTCACCATTCAGTAAGCCAAATTTAATTTTTAAGCAAGATTAATGAGAAGGAAATCAGCTTTAATTTTTACTGTCTTAATGTACTCCTATTATACCACAGGAAGGTAGCATGATGTGGTCAAAGGAGCAATGGGCCGTGAGTTGGAAATCCTGGCTTAGGTTCAGCTGTGCCACAGAGAAACTGCATGCCCATGGGCAAGTTACTTAACCTCTCTGGGCCTCACATTCCTCTTCCTAAAAATGAGCTCGTTGGGCTTGAGATTCCTTCCATCTCTAAAATTCTTTTATTCTATATAGTAACACATTTCACAAAGTTTCCTTTGTGGCCAGAATTAGTCTGGGATGCCCTAGCTCAAGTTTCCCTTTTCCCCCCTCTTGAATGTTAAACCAAATACGAACAAAAAGCAATAACATTTTGTCACAACTGCCTTTCGCAGAGTGACCTTCGGAGATCAGGCCACCGTTGCGTGATCTAAACCCGAAGGCAACGGTCTGACCGCTTGGGGCTGGCAAGCTGCCATTCAAAGGATGGAAATGGCTGTAGGCCGCCAAGATTCTTGGCTGGTACAGTTTTAATAAACACAGTACATAAGAACAGCATTTTCCACTTGGATTGCTTAATTTGGTGCCATACCATTGGAACATTTGCCGTTAGGACAAAGATGATGTGATGTATAACTTATTTAGCGCAGGATGGAGTAACTTTCACCAATGAGAAATAGGCTAGGAGTCACCCGTAAGGCATTTTCACCCTTGCAGCTTGTCTGGCAGGAGACAGCTTGAGTCATGGCAGCAGTATCTCCCCTCTCTCTGCCCTCTGCAAGTTTTCTCTGAAACATCAGCTCTGCTGAGTTGACTGCTGTGCACGGACTGAAGTACTCTGGCGTGACTGTGGTTGAAGGCACATCTTTCTGAACACTTTTCCCAGAGAGTTCAATGTGTCTGCATTCTTTTTCCAAGAAAGCCTCCGCAGCAACTGTTCCGTAATGTGTAAAACAATACTTGAAGTTCAGGCATTTTCACCAGCGAGTAGTGAACAAGGCCCCCCACAGAAGCTGCGACTTCCAGTGGGTCTCCCACGGGAGGTCACAGCGAAGGCCTCACCCTCAGACGCGTGGGTGGAAATTAGTGCTCTCCCAGAGCACCATGCTTAGGACCGAGGCTCCTTGCTTTCTGCTACCTGAGGCCACCCTGGGCCTGGCTCACCACTGCAGAGGCTGCAAGTTCCAAGAAGAATAGCTGAGCCCGGGAAGCTTTTCACAGTTAACTGAGCTCCCCTGTTCCTTTACAGATATCTCAGGCCCTGATCGACCCACGGTGATCATAACCTCTTCACTGTCCCCCGTCCTTCACAGTCACCTGAACTGCACCCCAAGTCACTCCAGGGGTGAGAGGCCAGGTGACAGGAACTGGCGGCTGCGTCTTCTCCCCAGTCCTCTTTCTTACGGAAGCCACCCTCCCTAGCTCGAGGTTCTAACAGAGTGCTGGATGTGACGGCAGACAACCGAATCCCACTGCTGTGGGTCCCTGCTCCCCCGCCCCGTGGGTGCCGACATGAACCCGCCCTCGGAAGTGGCAGCACCTGGCTGCTGAGGCAGGAGGATGCATGCAGGCATGCGGTCCTCCCTCGGGGGATGGAAAGAGGCTGCCGCGCGTGTCCCCGCCGCAGAGGGTGCGGTCCCGGGGTCGGAGCGTGCCGGGAGCCGCGGGCCTGTGTGCGTCTCTCAATCACGCCTCCCGTCCCCCAC
>NW_004955520.1:246834-249096 GCF_000276665.1 Chinchilla lanigera
GGCCGCGCGGCGCTGTCGTGCTCCGGCCTGCCCGCGAGGCGGCCATCGCGGGCGGGGGGCGTCAGCCCAGCGCTCCCGAGAGCGGGTCCGCCCGAGCTTTTGGGCTTGACTCTCCTTTGTGTTAGATTAATGGCTAACCGCCGCCAAGACCTTTATAGTGCGATACAATGAGGTTTGCGCGATGGAGTCCGCAGATTGCTTGATTTGGCAAGAAAATGTCATGTCATTAGACTTCTTTCTCAACTTAAGTCGTCTCCTTCTAAAACTGTGTTCATTTCTATCTGCATTAAGTCTATTCCTCCTCTCTTTTTCGGTCTTTTTTGTGGTACAGTTGTGTTTTAATGTAAGCTTACTAAGAATTTGAATTATTTTATGCTCACAGTCCGAATTACTGTGTTTTATTTATGATGTCTATAAAAATTTTCAAAACCTGAAGTGACCGCTTTTCCACGGCAATTTCACACAAGTTACTTTCAAATGTAGTGGGTCAGTTCAAAAAGTAATTATGGCTTTCAAACCAGGAATCATAATTAATCTTGGTAAAATATGGCTTGAAAAACTTAAGTTATGTATTTGTGTCTGTCTTTTAAGTCAAGATGCTGCTGTCCTTGAAAACTCAGGAACGGTAATATACATGTTGCTTCATATAATGTATCTTTGATTTCTGCTTCAGAGATTTAATGATACAGGGTTCTTGTAGACAAGACTGTTATCAAACTTTGACTAAATTTATCTTACCATTGAGAAATGTACAACAGTGAATGGAGGTTATTCTAGAACAAAAATAGTCATGAAGCCGTCTGACTCAAAAGATTGTGAGCCAACAAAAAGACGTTGCAAGTTTTAAGACGTTGCAAGTTTTGGGTATTCAGTAAAGTCCCTATCATATATGGATGTCAACCCGTCTCAGGTAGATTGTGTCTTCACTTTCTCTTCTAATAAAATGTAAGCTCTATTTTTAAAGCTCTTTTCCTGCTGTATTCTTTATTAAGTAAAGTGAGGGAGGAATCACTGTTTTTTTCATAGCGTAAACAGAAAGAACATGGTACCCAGGTCTGAAAAGTTTAAGTGGTCTTCAGCAATTTTTTGTGGGCTAATTTTGAGTAGGTAAAAACAGAAAAGAGGATCACCTTTTTCAATTTGAAAGACGTTAGATTATTTTATAGTAGTTTGTACAATTCTGGTGTGTACTTATGCTTAGATCCATTTAAAAGTATGGAATGAGGTAAAATATGGGCTGTTTTCTTTTTTAAGAAAGGACTTTTCATTAATATTTGTTTAGGCTTCATGATGCTTTCAAGTACTGTGGGACATAAATGTAAGCCTTGAAAGTCTTTTTTAGTTGTATGAAGGATAGTTCTGCTATTTCAAAGGCTGTCCAGAAATAGGAATACCTGGGGAGAGTTTTCCAATTAAGTTGGTCAGAATTCTGAAAAAGAGAACATGATGAATGTATTGAAGTGTAAGTATTTGTGAAAAGATCTCTCAGATGACTTAAATTTTAGGAATAGCATGCTCATTGAGATTTAATGCAATCATATACAGCGGGAACTGAATAATACTTAACATTTCTGATAGTCATGCAGCATTTCCATTCTGCTTAAAGATGAGCATTTAAAAAATGAAAAAGTGTGTTATAAAGGGCAGTGTAAGTGTTGAGACCAAAAAACTTGGTACTCTTAATATCCCATCAGAGTTTTTGATTCTGCTCAGTTCTTCATTTAGGTAATATTTCAGAAGTATAAAATGGCTTATGATTGAGGGGTGTGTGTATGTGTATAAAATACAGTGTCCTTTTTAAGTGATTGTATTTTAAAAAATTAGTTGGCTAATTAAGATTTTAATTTTTTTATAGAATGATGAGCTTGTCTGTTCTAAAGTTTTCTGTAGGGCTAGGGATATAGCTCCGTGGCATAAGCACCTGCCTGGCAAGTGCAAGGTCCTCAGTTTGATTCCTGGGCCAAAAAAAAAAAGAGAACTAAAGTTGTCTGTAGTCTGGCTAAGAAAAGCTAAGATTGAGGATTGACATTCTTGTGTCCATATTAAATAGTCTAGGCTTCCACTAGTTAGTTTTTTTATGTAAAAAAGCCGAAATGAAGTTGTAAGGATTTGTACAAGCCATGTACTAGCTGGATGACCTTGAGCTAAGCAAGTCATTGCATTGACATATTTTTTAAAAGTAGAATAAAAATAGAGCATGATGTGGTAATAGAAGGTGCTTTATATGCTTCTAAGGATTACATGATTTTTTTTTTTTTTTTT
>NW_004955520.1:249361-251153 GCF_000276665.1 Chinchilla lanigera
TTTTTTTTTTTTTTTCCCCGGTACCAGGAACCGAACTCATGACCTTGCGCTTGCCAGGCAGGCGCTTTTGCCGCTGAGCTAAATCCCCAGCCCCGCCTATTTCTTTAAAAATTTAAATTTTTTTGGTTTTTTGAGATAGAGTCATGCTATGTAGTTCAGGCTGGCCTTAAATTCATTACATAGCCCAGGATGGCCTTAAACGTGCAGAGATTCTCCTGCCTCAGCCTCCTCAGTGTTGGGATTACAGACATGCCGCCACGTTCTGCCTGAGGCTTGCTTTTGTTTTAGAATAGTCGGGTAAAATATTTGGGCAGTTTATTTACTTCATGGATGTCAGAGTTACATTTTGCTTCCCTATTCCAAATACACTGGCTTCTATGTTGATAAGGACTTGATGGGAAAAGGTACTGTTTGGTTGGATTTTAAAGAGTGTTTGATGGGGTGTAGATCTCAGAGAGGCACTAGAGAGCAGTTTCTGCTGTGACTTCCATCTGTGATCTAGTCCAGCAGTATTTTATAAGTGAGGAAATGGTTCTTTAAGTTTCCCTAAGTGTATATGTTTCTAGTTTTGAAAGTACTTATTTTGTTACTTTTATTGATGGTAATAATAAATTTAATACACATTTTAGAATGTGGAACAGTCAAGGGCCAGAAGATCCAGGTTATATGTACTGACTTGTTAACTGAGCAAATTGGTAAAATGGCAACAATCCTATTATTTCATAGGATTATTCTGTCAGGTATCCAGTGAAATATCCATGAAAGGATGCAAATAGTATTCTTTCTGTTCCCATGGGTCTTCATTTATACTTGTAGCTGTTGGATGTGTGACTCTCCCACAGAGATTTATTTTAGGAACAGGAGCCAAATCTTCAATTTTTTTGAATGTCAGTATTGTATTACAGTTACTTATTGAGTGAATAAATCTTGAAAAGAAGTATGGATAAGTAGGGGAATTTTACTGAACTTTATATGGTATTCAAAGTTTTGGATATTTTGTTAACTCTGTTGGAGTAGTCAAAATAACTAGGCAGGCACCATTTGGCTAGTTTTGAAGGAATTATATACAGGATTGATGATTTTGTAATTTAGACACAAATAGGTAATTGTGTAATTTATAAAACACCCAGTCTTTATCATGAGTGTAAGAAGGATTTGGAAGAACGTGGTCAGTTTTTAGAGTTGCTGGGCAGTAAAAGGATACTTGAACCCTTCCTGTGCCAAATTAAAGCACTTTTTTTCTTTTCTTTTCTCTTTGAAATTGGTCGATGGAATTGAGTAGAGGTAAAAGTTAGAACTGAGCTGAGGCTGTACCTCAGTGGATGCTACCCCAAATAAGTGTTGTGAACTGCTCTGGACTAAAGAACCAGAGGCTTCTTTTTCCATGTAACACATCGAAGACCTGTGCCCTCCACTTCCCCAGCTGTTCTTTTTTTTTTTTCTCCCAGCTGTTTTGTGTGTGCTTGTGCACTCTGTGTGTTTTTCTGCTCTTTAATTTGTTACGCTATTTTATAATCACCAGGATCTGTTTGACTTCTACATTGCAAGCTCCTTAAGGACAGCTTGTGCATTGTTTTTTTTGGGTGCTGGGTTTGAATCCAGGGTCTGGCTTGTGCTATGCTCTATACTGAGTGCCATACCTCTATCCTAAGGGTCTGGTTTTTGTTTTGTTTTGTTTTGTTTTTTAAGACAGGGCCTTGGGCCAGGGCATGGTGGCACACTCCTCTAATCCCAGCACTCACGAGGCTGAGGCAGGAGGATTGTTACAAGTTTGAGACCAGCCTGGGCTACG
>NW_004955520.1:251253-260037 GCF_000276665.1 Chinchilla lanigera
ACAAGGCCTTGCCATGTACTTCAGGTTGGTCTTGGACTCATTACATAGCCCAGACTGACCTTGAACTTGCAGCTGTCCTCCTACCTCAGTCTCCCATGTTCTGGGATTATAGGCCTATGCCATCACACCCAATAGGGCTGCATTTTTATGTTCATGGTACCAATAAAATTCTTGCCAAATGGTGGTATCCTTATAAATATTTGATGTAGTGGTATTCTTTTGTAGAATTCCCATTTACTAACAATAACAGTCACTACTTTTGGAGTGCCTATAATGTTCTGGAACTGCACTAAGTATTATAGGATATAATATAGTATTTGGCAGGTGTAAATGTAATAGAATCATTTAATAAAATAAGATCCAGTATTCTGACTACTGAAACAGATATAGAATATGTTTCTTACTCATTGACAAAGCTCAGAAGTGGCCAGAGACTCAGACTCAGGTTTGTCTGATTCAAGTTCTTTGTAGAATACCAATTTCTTGATTTCATCATTAATTTTTTTTTTTTTTTTTTTTTTGAGATCGGGTCTCACTGTGTACTACAGGCTGGCTTTGAACTTGCTTATGTAACCCAAGCTGACCTGGAACTCACGGTGATTTTCCTGCCTCAGCCTCCTGAGTGCTGGGATTACAGGTGTAACAAGCATATGTATCTCTTAGTTTAGCATATTTCTACTCATTTAATGTTAGCCTTGCTTTAATTCTTTTCAGTGCTTGAAATACCAATAAATGTCTATTTCGTGATATTCATGAAAGAAGATATGTATTGACTCAGGCTGGTGTTGTAACAGAGTCTCATAGACCGAGTGGCTTAAACAACAAAGATTTATTTTCTCATGACTGCCAAGTGGAAGTTGCCAAGTGGAGATCCAGTGGCCGGCAAGACTGGATTGGTGAGGGCTCTGCCTGGTTGCAGAAGACTGCCTTCTCTGTGTATTCACTTGGGGTGGAAGAAAGGAGCTGGGAAGGTTTGCTAGAGAGTTTCTCTGCTTTCCTAAAGCCACTTGCCCTATTAGATTAAGGCCCAGCCTGCATAATTTTATTTAACTTAATTACCTCCTAAAAGCCTAGGTCTAAATTACAGTCACATTGTGGTGTAGAACATCAGCATGCAAATGTTGAGAGGATACAATTCATGTAAAACAGAAAATACCTGCATTTTTTTGGTCAGTGCATATTGCTTTGATGGAAGAACATAAGCTGTGTAATGCTTAAGCAAATTACAGGTTTTAAAAAAGATCATAGCTTTTGATTTATTTAATTCTGTATGTAGAAATTACTCACTAAAGAAGACTGATGGGGGCAGAGATATATAAGTGACATATTTTTTAGAAATACCTTCACATCAGAAGCTTGTGTTTTATACTGATTCTAATCATCCTAACATGCAATATTTCCAGAGAACGCTAGTGTGAAGCAGTGTACCTGCGTTCAGGAGCAGCAGCACAGCTGATAGTGGGTTTGATACAGACTTTGAGGCCAACTCTGGGTTTAGGTTCTGGTTTTAACATTTACAAACTGACTGATGTTTAAGTGGGTTATAAACTTCTTTTACAATTAGAATATCTTCTGCAAAATGGAGATAAATTCTCCCTTATAAAGTTGCTGGGAAAATTAAATACTGTAAAACCATAGCATAACACTCGGTACACAAAAGGGGCATGATAAGAATAAATCCCCTACTTCAATGAAAGTCTAACACCTCAGATTTATGTTAACAATGTGAAAAGGCAAATAAGATGGTGCAGCTGCTTTAGAAGAATTTGGCAGTTCCTCAGAAAATTTGAACATAGAATAAGTTCCCCAAACAAGAAAAGTGAAACATGTCCATCTAAAAGCTTGTACACAAATGTTCATAGGAATGTTATAATAGACAAAAAGTAGAAACACCCTAAATGTCCCTCAAAAAATTCGAACATAGAATAAGTTCCACAAGCAAGAAAAGTGAAAACATTTCCATCCAAAAGCTTGTACACAAATGTTCGTAGGAATGTTATAATAGACAAAAGTGGAAACACCCTAAATGTCCCTCGGTGGATAATGAAAATGTGGTATGTCCATGCAGTGAACTAATAATATTTGGCCATGAAAAGGAATGAATTCCACAGCATGGATGGAAACTGAAGAGAGGGAACTCAGATCTAAAAGGCCTCATACAATGTGATTTCATTTGGATAAGATGTTTAGAGTAGACAGCCCTGTAGAGACAGTTGGCAGATGGATAGTGGACAGGGCGAGGAGGGAATGGGATATGACTCCTATTATGAGTGGCTTACTATTCTGGGTGATGAAAATGTGGAATTAGACAGTGATGATGGTTGAACAACCTTGTGTGTATAGTAAAAGCTGCTGGACTTTATTTATTTATTTATTTATTTGTGCTTAAACTTCAACTCACAACCTCATGCTTGCCAGGCATGTACTGTGCTGCTGAGCTATATACCTAGTGACTTTACACTTTAAAAATGGTGAATTTTTTTCTTCGTAAAATGGTGAATTTTATGGTGTGTGAATTATATCCCAAACCTCCCTGCCCCAGTCCCATCTGTGTTCTTGGATTATTATTTTTCTTTGTTCACTAGAATAGATAATTACAGAAGAGATCTCATTTGCTATTACATTGTTTATGCTATTGGTATCTTTTTTTTTTGTTGTTGGTTTGTTATTTTTGTTTCTTTCTGGTACCGGAAATCGAACTGATGGTCTTGCGCTTGCCAGGCAGGCGCTGTGGGGCTGAACTAAATCCCCAACCTGCTATTGGTATCTTTATGCCCTGGGTTAATATCAACATCTTTGTATTTTCTGAAGAACAGATGAGACACACAACCACTGGGCTTTTCTCTGTAGGGATCCAGCAGGTGGGAGTGCTTTAGTGGAAACCTAGACAGTGTTGCCTTTTTTGAGGCCAGAGCAAATTTTGGAGCTCTGTGTTCAGGCTAAGTCAGTCAACAGCCATGTCCCTGGTAGCCTTGTTGTGTATAAAGATGAAGAAGGTCACTAATAAATATGATGAAGCAGGCCCATCAGACTCTTAAGACAGTTCATGTGGGTGATGATTTTCTTGAGTCTGTTTACAGTAGTCTGTTTACAGTAGTCAATATGTTGTGTTGACATTTTTAAATGAACTGAGTACTTTTCCAGTGGTAAGGCCCTTCTACAACCTCTGGTCTTGGTAATATCTGATGATATCCTTTAATGTGCTTTGGAAGTCTTCTGTCTTCTGTGGTATTGTGTTGTGTTTGTTGACTAGGTAGGGGAGAAACTTTATAAAGAACTCTAGAACATAAGTAGAATAAAATGAATAGCTCTAGGTCAAATCTCAGAGGAGTCTAGATTGCTTGTTCTACAGGTCAGTGAAGAGATATGTGTGTGCAGGTCTTAGAATTACTTGACTGTATACTTTGTTTTGTAACCCTGAGCTGTCTCTCTCCCTTTCCTCTCAAATTCTCAGCCCGTGTTTGACTGGTATTACAAGCAAAGATGTGACTGTTCAGCTTTTAATAGTTTAAGATTTATGAATCTTGTGTTCATTTAGACTTTTGTTTTTTATAGTCTCTTTAGTCTTTGTATTTGCAGTATTTTAAGTGTACCAGTTTCTACTGCCAAATGAATGTCGGGTCATTGTTTTTTTTAATTACTTTTCCCCTTCATTATAAAGTCTGATTTTTGCACAGATTTTAGACCATAAAGATATAACGATGTTAAATCTAGACTATATGGAATTTTAACATCTCAATGTGTAGTTTTCTAGGTGTTTGTAATACATATGCAGTTGTAAATGTGGTTTGTATGTGTGAGTTAAGTGAGATTGCACTATTTAAAAATGGAATTGTACTTTTTTAAGGGGAGGCTGAGAACAGGGTCTTGCTATGTAGCCCAGGCTGGCGTCAAACTCAGGGTGATCCTTGTGCCTTAGCCTCTCAAGTGCTGGAATTACAAGCGGCACCAGCACCGCCAGCAGAATTGTACTGTATTGTTTTGTGTATAATGTAGCTGGCTTGTTTGCACATAATTATCATCATTATACACAGATCTATACAGTTCTAAGTGACTGCATAGTATTTTCATTGCTTTGGATGGATGGTTTTACCACGTAAGCATTTAGGGATCAACTTTTAGACTTCTTTCACCTTTATTTGTTGGTACTAGGGATTAAACCCAGGCTTCATGTGTGCTAGGCAAGTGTCCTAACATGAGCTATACTCTCAGCTGTTTTTAAATTTTGAGGCAGAGTCTGAGTGACCTAGACAGTCTCAAACTCAATTCTCTTGCCTTAGCCTTAGTAGCTACGATTGTAGGTGTATGCCATCCTGGCTGATTTATTGTTTTTGTCATTATGAGATGATTGCTGTGTAGTAGCGCATGCCTATAATCCCAGTACTCTGGGAGGCCAAGGCAGGAGGATCACAAGTTTGAGGCCAGTTTGGGCAACTGAGTGACTTAATAAGACCCTGTCTCAAAAAAAAAAAAAGGAAGAGAAAGATGCAGTTCACTGCAGATGCCTTGGGTTAAATTCCCAGTTCCTCGGCAAAAGTAAAAAACCAAAAAATATTACTTTGAACATCTTTGGGTTTATATCTTTATATTTTAGGATAAAATTCTTGAAGTAAAATCAAGGCGTAATATTTTATTCTTTCCTTTCTCTCACTTTTCTGTATTCAGTTGGTGTCCTTCCTGGTCATCTTCTGTTTGCTTGTGTCTGTGTCACTGGTACCTCTTAATTCCAGGCCACTGTTAATTTAACTTTCACCTGAACAGGCAGTGTTTCCTCATTTCCATTCTTGTCCCTGTTCTCCCATGCATCAGGCAGAATAATCTTAAAATGAGAACCAGACTTTGTTATTCCCCTCCAAAAATGTTCAGCATCTTATTTGTGGAATAAAGCCCAAATTAATAACCAATTTATTAAATTCCTGTGTGATCTGACCTTGTATTCATAGTTTTCAGCACAGGCTTCTGCGAGTGTGCAATAAATATTTGAGGTAACAATAAATGAAATTATCTAACTAAGGGGACTTATATGAGTTTTGATACACATTACTAAGCTAGCACAGTATGAGAGTTCCACTTCATATTCTGGCAAACTTGGGATTAATAGCCTTTTTACTTTTTGCCAGTCTGATAGGAAAAGATGTTAACTCATTGTTTTGATTTGTATTTTTTTATTGGGCATCTCTGTTTCTGTGTGAATATTTATGTGCTGTTTTCTCAATGGAATGTTTCATTTTTAATACAGTGACTTATAATACTTTATCTTAAGCTTTTTAGCCCCTCACCTTTTTTTTTTTTTTTTTTTTTTTGGTGTTTTGAGACAGGGTTTTCCTATATAGTTCAGGCTGGCCTTGAACTCACTATGTAGCTGAGGCTGCCTCGAACTTAACAGCGATCCTCCTGCCTCAGCCTCCTGAGTGCTAGAATTACAGGTATGTGCCACCACACCTGGCCAGGATATTAGCCTTTTATAGTCCATATATATTGTATCAGTTATGTACTGCTGTTTACAACCAACTCCAAACCTAGTAAAATGTGTATATGTTGGCTGGACAGTGCTTCTGTTCTTACCTGGACTCACACGTGTTTTCATTGATTTGGCTGGTCCTATCTCCTCCTCCTTCAACTGCTTTGGGGAGAGCACACCCACCAGTATGCAAGCTGTTACACCCACTGTCCCCGCAACCCCCTGCCCCCAGAGCGTCATGAGATCAGGCAAGGGTCAGTGTGGGACTACACAAGACAGAACAAGAGGAGTGATCCACTAGGGGCAGTGATTTAAAATCTATATTTGTCTTCTGAATTTGTCAGTGGTGTTTTACTTTTATTTGTTTTGGTATAGAAGTTTTAAAATTTTATATCAAATTTGTCAGTCTGCCTTTAAAGTTTCTGCCTTTGGTATGTCTTTCCTACCCTAAAATTGCATAGTTTCACCTACACTTTCTACCATTACTTTTATGGTTTCACTTACGTTTAAATTTAAACCACCTGAAATTAATTTTCCTGTAAAATGAAAGGTTAGTGTTTAAATAAATATTAAATAGTTATTTCTTGCAGAACTTACTGAACAATCCCTTCTTTGCCACTGATTTTGAAATGTCATATAGTACAAAATTTTCACTTAGTACTCCTTTGGGACTCATTACTACTTAATTCTATACCAGTACTTCACTTTGTGTGTGTATGTGCGGGTGCTGGGGATTAGACCCAGGGCCTTGGGCATGATAGGCACTTGCTTTACCATTAAGTTATACCTTCAGCCGTCTCACTGTTTAATTACTCTAATTTTAACAATAGTAAGGGGAGTTTCTTTTTATTTTTCATAATTTGATGATACTTAATTAGTTTGCAGAGTATTTTAAAATTAAAACCAATAAAAATGAAAT
This sequence comes from Chinchilla lanigera, assembly GCF_000276665.1. Classification (NCBI taxonomy): domain Eukaryota; kingdom Metazoa; phylum Chordata; class Mammalia; order Rodentia; family Chinchillidae; genus Chinchilla; species Chinchilla lanigera. Next base: position 257,634 of record NW_004955520.1, read on the forward strand.
GAAGAAAAGTTATCCTACAACCTGTTTGGATTTTAATTAGAATTATGTTAAATTAATGATTAATATGAGTAGGGGAAAGAATTGACCTTTTAATAATACTGAGTTTTTATCTTTAGTAAAGTGCAGCAATAAATTAGTTTCTAGTTTAGTAGGTTTGACATTTTATCTTTAAAAAGTTGGTAAATGTTTAAAAATTAGATGCAAAATTTTTATATGTAAAATTTTATTACATAGATTTTCTGTTCTAATTTTTTGGCCTTAATTTTATATAAAATGTTTGTACTTTTATTTAAGTTATAGAGCTTGTGTTACAAAATTCCAATTAACTTTGCTAATCAATTTAATTTCAGTGTTGGTATTTACATTTCCATTTTCTTAAGGTTTTAAAAAATATAGCTAACAGTTATTTTATATTTACTGTGTTGTTTTTTTACATATCAACACATTTAATAGTCCTCCAACAGCTCATAGGTAGGAACTGTTGTTACCCCAGTTTTATAGATGAAGAAACTGAGGCAGAGGGTGTTAAGCGGCTTGTCAGGGTACCCAGCTGGTAAGCAGTGGAACTGGGTTCCCATCTCAGGCTGGTTCTGGAGCTGATGGTTTTGAAACAATAAGCTCATGAATCTCTGTAATAATTAACTTGTATGAACTGAGCTACAAATTGATGTTTGCATGAATAATTTATTTGTTCCTTGTGATTTTATATATAAGGGATCTTTATTTTCTGAAAGTAATTGGTGCAAAAACAAGGCCATGTAGAATGAATTAATCTAGAATACAGTATTAAGAGAAAATGCAGAAGCCGTTTGAACCCTTTTTTTTTGGTATGGTTCTGTCCATCTTGTTTATACAGCCTCAGTGTCTTATTTCTACAATACATCTTGTTTATATAGTAGTGTAATTTTTGCTGATTATACATTGTAGTACTTCATGATGTAAGAGTTACGCAAAAGCAAAGGCACCAAGTTCCTTTCATCATTTCTTTCTACATATTGTAATGTACATACTATAATATAATTCCTCATTTAGTGACCTATTCACTGAATGATCTAGTCACAGATTGGAACTCAGTTGCTAAAGAAGCCGCATGCATGGATCATAAGTGAACATACAAGGTTGGTGAAAGTATATATACAGGCATCTGTCAACCAGGTTGGATACAGAACATACTATACCAATAAGTTCTCTTAGGCCTTTGTTCAGTCAGTAAAGGTTCATTTTTTTCAGTGGCTTTACCATTGCTGAAAACAGTAGTGACTTTATAAAGAACTACATCTATGGAAGGTATATACTTTCACTCTTCATTATTTGCATTGTGTGGTTTGCATTTGAAATACCAATCACTGAGAGATTGGGCAAGAGGGGAGATGGAGTCTACTTAGATTGGAGTTTGTAGATGCTGCCTTGGAAGGAATATTTGATGGGGCTCATTTTATAAATGGTTAGTAAAAAGAGAACAAAAGTGGATTTTTTAAATGTTACTGTTAGGGTTATTTTTGCTTCCTGGCAACTTCTGGGAATCTGACAGAACTGCCATGTAAAAATCCTAGAATCTATCTTGTACTATATGGCATTTTTATGAGTATATTGTTCTTGATTGGATTCTTTATTGTTTGGTCTATTACACCCATCTAATCTCTTATCTGTGTAATAGTCAGGTCTTTCTAAAATTCGGGTTTGATTATCCCAACTCCAGGGCTATAACACTTTCACTTTCATGTCTTTTGTTGCTCTTAGAATTAAGACCACATTTTTAAGGCCAGCCTGAACTGCAGAGCGAGACCCTGTTTCAAAAAGACAAAAAAAAAAAAAAAAAAAAGAATTAAGACCACATTCATTATTAAGACAAATCCTCAAAAGTCACTTATAAATAAGTGAAGATATGCTTGGACATAACCCATTTCCTCTTGCAAAATTTAGTGAGGGAAAAGGCATCCACCAGTTTTCAGGAGCCGTGAGGAGCAGTATAGTACCTGGTACCACTGACCAGTGACTGGGAACCTTTTAGAGCTTTCAGTGATAAACAGTTGGCTGCAGCATGCATGCCATAGGTTCGCCACCACTGGTAGGGAACATTTCATATTTTTCTCTAGTATTCATGCCTCTTAGTTACAGCAGATTGCCAGTGAGTTTTTGATTAAAAAATTAATGAATTCTTTTCTTGGTGCTAGGGATTGAACTCAGGGCCTTGCATATGCCAAGTGTATGTCCTGCCATTGAATTATACCTCTGGCTTCTAATAGGTTTTTTTTTTTTTTTCATTTTAAAGAGTAAAAGAAGGATAACAATAATGGGGGGCGGGGCTTACCAAATTACAGACAAAGTGGTAGGAAATTATCAATGGTTATTGTTTTACATATTGTTATCTACAAGATAGTTTCTCAGGAAAGCAAATAGACAA
>NW_004955520.1:260557-397643 GCF_000276665.1 Chinchilla lanigera
AGTCTCTGCATGTATTGTGCAAGGTTCTCCTGGTTTACAGCTTCCGAGCGGCTCTCATGACTCCAGTCCACAGGACCTCTGACCCCTCAGGCTTAGTCCGCATTCTCATGTTCTCCGAGTCCTTGTTCAGCAGCTGCTCCTCTGCTGACTCTAGACCTTTCCGGTTCTCAATGGCAGGAGCAAGAGTGACCCATTGTATAGCACGTGTTCCCAGGGGTTTTTCCATGTTTGAATGATTCACACATGTCCATAGGTGGGCATCTGTAGCCGGTGCATGGTGGGCCAATTGTGTCATTGTTTCTCTGTGTCATGCTAGTTCTCAATTGAGCAGTAGCGGCCGGCCTGAAGGCTGGTGTGCCACAGCGCTCTCGGCCGCATGGCTCCCCTGTGCCTGGGGTCCTCCCTCCGGGGGCCTACAAGGCAGGAAGTGAGCCAGCCGGAAGACCGGCACTCCCCGCCCGTGGCTCCCCTTGCGCCGGGGGCCCTGATGCCTCTTTATTTGCTTTAACTGAAACTCCGAAGGAAAGCCAGTGCAAGCCCATCGCTGGCACACGTGTCTCACCAGCTATTCCCAGATAGCAAAGGGACATGAAGCAGCACATTTCAATGCCTACAGAAGACATTGTTCATGACAATAATTCAACCACACAAAAATCTACCCTCTCATGAAGACAGCAGCAGGGATTCTTTCATATAGCCTATCTCTTGGTAATGAAGCACCCCAATGTTGAAAGTCCATGATTAACAAGTAAAAGGAGACAGGATATGAAGAAGACTTCCAGGAATGCCACCCGCTGCCAGAGAAATGGGCTCACTGTGGGAACAGTGAAGTACCAGGAGGCTGGGCAGAGGTAGGAAAAACTGATCCTAGCCATGAGTTCACTTCGGTGGCCTCAAGGATCGTCACCTCCTTCTCCTTCTGCCGAGAAGCTGGCCTCCTTGTCCCAGGCATCTCCTAAATCTGCCCACCTGGAAAGAGTTGGCTGTGTTTCAGGATTCCAGCACCAGCCACGAGACGGACACACAGGGGTCTGCCATGTCTCTCAGCCAGGCTCAGGGCTCTTCCGTGTCCATCCACTCTGGTCTTCAGGCCCAGAGGACCCTCCCCAGCATCCCGGGAGTGGTGCACCCCCGTAGGCCAGCTGCATCCTCGTGGGAACCCACCGTCCCAGGTGGTGGGGGTCCCACTTCTGCTCCCAGTCCCTCCCAGCCCCAGGCTCTCTCACTTGCCCATTCAGGGGATTGAGCTGCTGCCAGTCCCTCAGTCCCGCGGGCTTCAGCTTCCTCTAATAGTTTTTGACAGACTATAGTTTTACTGTTTTTAGAGTACATTGCAGTGTGTGTAGTATACAGTGTGGAGTGATTAAATCAGGCTAATTAACATCTTAGTTACCTTTCTCCTTGCTGAGACAAAATACCCAGCACTCAAAGTTAAAAGGGGACAGGTTTATTTAGCTCACGGTTTGTGGAGGTTTTAGTACTTAATCAGCTGGCTGTAAGGCAGAGTGGAGTGGTGGAGGGGCAATGGCTCATGGCTGCAGAAGACAGCAAAAGCAACAAGAGCAAAAGGGGAGGAACAAGCATCTTCTCTTAAATTGTATGTGGGCTACTCAGCATAGGGCGTGTGTAGCACCTACACCCACAATCCCAGCACTAGACAAAGAACCAATCACAAACTCTGGGGCTGGGGATTTAGCTCAGCGGCAAAGCGCCTGCCTGGCAAGCGCAAGGTCGTGAGTTTGGTTCCTGGTACCAGAGAAAAACCAAGGAAAAAAAAAAAAAAAGACAAACTCTGGATTCAGCCACCTCCAAAAAGCCTCCCTCCGCATGACCACATGAGGCTTTTGGGGGACATCTACACACAAACCATAGCATTCCACCCCAGCCCCTGCAAAGACTCATGCACATCCCTTATACAGAGGGCGTTTAGTCCATCTCTAACAGTTGCTGAAGTCCTTATAGTTTCAGCATTGCTGAAAAGTCCAAAGTCTCCTCTGAGATTTAAGGAAAACTCTTAGCTGTGATCCCCTGTACAAATGAAAAGAAAGTTAAGCACTTCCAGTATTTAGTGGCACAAGATAAACATCTTCATTCCCAAAAGTTGTAAATGGCGATACAAAGGAATGGGACAAACAAGTTCAAAATCCAGCAGGGCAAAAGTTAAATCCTGTAAGTACAACATGCGGCATCCAAGGCAGTCTGTGACATTTCTGAACTCCAAAAGGCTTGGGTGGCTCTACCCTAAGGCAGTTCTGGTGGTAGCAGCTCTCATGGCTTCTCTCTCAGGCCTGCTTTGCTCTCTCATTGCAGCTTTCCTTAGATGATCCTCATTCCTTCCTGATTTTTTTCAAACATCTGAGGTCTCCACTGCACCTTTGGCTTCACCTTCATGCTCTCAGGCATATTGCCTAGGCTCCAAGGCCTTCTGAAATCTGGGTGGAAGCCTTCTTAACCTCACAACTCTTGCATTCTGCATGCACCTAAAACCATTGCCGCGTGGATGATGCCAAGGTCTGCTGCCAGTTGGAGCAGTAGCCACGCTTTTCTTTCTCTTGGCTGTAGGGGTTGAATGCCTGGATTGCTGGGCACTTTAATCCAAATCTGAGGAACAAATTCTCTAGGCTGCCGCCATTCTGGAATATGGTGCTCTGTGGCTTTTTCGTCAAAGCAAAATCTTTACTTTTGTATTTTTGAGGCCTGGGAGGCCTGGGAGCCTAGGCAATATGCTGGAGAGCTATCAAGCGTGGGAGGCCTGGGAGGCCTGGGAGGCCTTGGAGCCTAGGCAATATGCCTGAGAGCTATGAAGCTGCAAAGGGTGAAGTCCTATTGCTTCTTGTTATGCCCTGAAGTTATCTTTTTTATTCTCCTGTTCCTTCTTAGTAATAAGGTTCCCCTCTGCTCTTCTTTTATTACTGAGACAAAATACCTGACACCCAAAATTAAGTAAGGAAAGGATTATTTAGCTCACATTTTATGGAGGTTTTAGTCAATAATCATCTGGCTCCAAGGCAGGGTGGCATGGAACAGGGGCAATAGTCCAAGGCAGCAGAAGGCAGCAAAAGCAACAAGAGCAAAAAGGGATAAGCAAGCTTCTTTTCCTCCCTTATATTATATGCTAGCGCTCTGCCCAGGCCCACACCATCTCTGTGCCCTCACCCTCCACAAGCTCAGGATGTTTACAAAGTAAGGACCCCTGGCCCCCTGCTGAATCACTTAGTTGAACTTTTAAACATCTCAAGTTGACACAGTATATCAACCATAATAATAGTCCACAGCTTTACTGGAGCTCCCTTTCTGGCTGAACTCAAATTTTAAATCGTTGGGCTGGACTTTTTGCTCTTGATTTTCAACAAAGTCTGGCTAAAAGCCCCCAGTAGCAGCCATGCCACAGCCTCAACATTAGACTACCTTGAAATTTCTTCTGCAAGATTAATTGGTCCACTGCCAGTAATCTCGGTCTCAGGTAAAGTCTCTGGACATGAGTAAAGTGCAGACAAACTTTCTGCCAAGCCATAACACACGTCGTCTGGAGTCCAACAGCCAATGTGGTCTTTCCCAGCAGAAACCTCCTGATCCTGGTCTTTACTGGCAGGATTTCTGTCAGCCTTCTGGTCTTGTCGGCTCTGACCAGAATCTCCCATACAGAACAGGCTAAAGCTGCGACATCTCAGAACCTTTCCAATCTCTTCCCAAAAGCCATTTTCAAAGGCTGTTGAACCGCATGGTAAAGGATAGTCACAACAACGACCTTACTTCTCTGGTACCAAATTCTGTCTTAGTTACCTTTTTTTTGTTGCTGAGAGAAAACAGCTGGTGCCCAAGTTAAGGGAGGAAAGGTTTATTTAGGTCATAGTTGGTTGAGGTTTCAGTCAGTAATCAACTGGCTCCAAGGCAGGGTAGGCATGGCTGAGAGGCAACAGTTCATGGCTGTAGAAGGCAGCAAAAGAGGAGGAACAAGCCTCTTTTCCTCCCTTAAATTGTATGTAGGCTACTCAGCATAGGGCGTGTGGAGCACTTACACCCGCAATCCCAGCACTAGCCAATGAACCAATCACAAACTGAAGATCCAGCCGCCTCCAAAACACCTGCCCCCTCATGACCCTATGAGTTTTTAGGGGAACATCCACACACAAACCATAACAACATCCATTGTTTCACTTAATGTTTTTTTTTTTTTTTTTGTGGTGATATATTTGAAATTAACTTATTTTGAAATATGTAATACATTATTATTGGCTTTAGTCATTCAGCTATTTCTATGCCAGTGTTATTTTTGTGTTGCTCCAGTAAAGTGCTGCTTTGTTGTACTTTAAGGGAAATCATTTTGTCATCTTTTTATACTCTTCTGGCTATAGAAGTTTTTCAAGGTTTTCAATTTGGGGGATAGTTAATGAAGTTGAATAGGAACAATGTTTGACCTCAAAAGTGTTCTGCTTTTTACTGGCTATAGGTTTGACTGTCCCAAACCTCAGTTTCTTTCCCTGCAAAATGGGATTAGTAATTGCTTTGTTGTGAAATTTACCATAATACTGTACGTTTGGAGGACTTACACATTTGAAATTGGTTCAGCACAATTGTGGGGGATGGTAAATCTGTGGGCTGGAAACTCACTCAAGAGTTGATGTTAAATTTTCAGGGTGAAATTTGTAGGACAGACCATTCAGCTGGCAGTTCAGCCAGGATTCCTCTGTTACACTGTTGCTTTTCTAGCGTCTGGTGTGTGCTAAAATCCTTGTCATTCCTTGATGTGTAGGTGTATGACTTCAGTCTTCTGTTTCTGTGGCCACATGATTATCTTTTCCATGTGCTTCTGTATTAACATGACGTTGTCCTTGTAAACACCCCAGCTATATTGGGTTATGGAACCATCACCCTATTCCTTCTTCAGTGACCTTGTGTGTAAAGAAGGTCACATTCCTAGAGTTAAGATTTCTTTCTAGCAATTCTTTCCTTGGGTTTCCCTTTTGAATTATCACAACTTTGATGTCATCCATCTCTTTAGATGACCTAACAACTGTTTCAGATGACAGAGAAGGAAACTTGAATATACTTGTTAGAAATAAATCAATTTTAAAAATTCACAATAAGATTACTAGTTAATGAATTTAGCAAAGTTGTAGAATATGAGATCAGCACACAAAAATAGATTTTGTTTCTATGTATGAGCAGTGAAGCACTCAGAAGGAAAATTAAGAAAAGCACTTTCATTTACAAAAGCATCTAAAGGAATAAAATACTTAAAAATTAATTTAACCAAGTAGGTAAAAGATTTGTCTGCTGAAAACCATAAAACTTTTTGGAGAAAAATAAAGCAGACCTAAATAAATCAAAAGATCTGTGCTCATAAATTACCTAAAGTGACATACAGATGTAGTCCCTCAAAATCCCAATGATTTTTCTTTTAAACAAAAATTGAAAAAAAATTCTAGAATTTACACATCTCCAAACTTGCTGGAAGACTGTAGTAATCAAAATAGTAAAAAAGCACTGGCATAAAGGTGTATCTGTAGACCAGTGAATAGAACAGGGATGCAGATATAAACCTGCATACATAGGTCAGTTGATTTTCCACAAGAGTGACAAGACCTTTCTGTAGGGAAAGGACATAATCTTTTCAAAAAATGATACTGGGAAAACTATTCCCAGTTCAGTGGCTTTTTCTCCCACAATATCAATGCCTTCCTCTAAATCCTGATTTTTCAATCTCAGCATTTCACACATCTGCGGCTAGACCATTTTGTGTTGTAGGGCAGTCATGTACATGTCTGATGTTTAGCAGTATCCCTGGTCTTTACCCACTAGATGCCAGTGTACTATACCCTTCAACCTTTTGTTGTAGTAGTGACAGCCAGAATGTCCACATACATTGCCAAATGTCCACTTGTACCAAAATCACCACTGTTGAGACCAGGTTTAAATCCTCTAAGTCCAGGAACTACTTTATAACTTAATAATGGTTATAAATGTCTGTCGTATTCAGAACATTTAAATGTTTTATGTTTAAGTGGAAAAAGGTAACACTCCTGTCATTTTCTCCTTCTATTACAAAAGGCAACTAATCTATTTGGTTTCTTGTAGTTTAATGGGCTAGCCTGGTAACCAAGCCACAAGTGATAAACATTATTACAAGAAAGAAAAGCAGCTTCTATCCTAAAAATCTGTTGATACTCCTTTATAGGTTAGGAGTTACTTTAGATGAAGTAGAATTTTACTTAAAACTTTGTGATATGTTACTAGTGCCCCTATATAGGCAATCCACTGAAATAGTTCAGTCCAATCCTAAGGAAAATTTAAACTGTTGGGAAATTACAGGGTTTTTTTTTGTTAATTATGATTTTTAGAAAATAAACTAAAAGATCAAATTATGTATTTTGAATTATGAAACAAAAGATGTATGGGTATGCTATACCTGGAATTAAAAAAAATATTTTATAGATGATGGTTTCAAATGAAGTCTGACTCAAAAATGAGCTTTAGCAGTTATTTTGTAAAGACATAGAGAAACATCGAGTGAAGGCATACCAATACTTTGAAGTTGTAAACTGGTTGGAATTTGAGCTTGTGATTTGGTAGTTCTAAAATTTATATCATTGGCTTCAGATGTTGGGAGTAGCTTACGCAGATTTGTTTTTGTGTAGTTTCTCAGCCTTGATGGGGTTAATTGTGGTTTGGCAAATCAAGAAAAGGAGTTCTGTGCTGTTTTCAGACTGCAGAATCTTGTTGCTACGCGACAGAAACTGTCAGTCAGTATAGGGTATAGTAAATTGGTATTCTCTGTCCCTTTTCTCCGCATGCTCATTTTGTAATGAGAGAAGTGGTTTGAGGCTACTTTGCAAGATTTTATTTTAAATTAGGCATTTAAAGATTTTTGTTGGTATTTTGTAATTGGTTATATTTAAGGTCTGTGAAATCTTTCTGTACTTACGTAGAGAATATGCTGAAATACTTGTATTTGGAGAAGGGATTTATAGATCTTTTTCCAAGTTGTTTCAGGTTAGAGCATTTTATTTTTGTTACTGTAGAGGAGGTAAGACTGCCAACTTCCAAAAAGTAGATTTTTTGCTTGAGAATTAAAATTACATAATTTGAACATAAGAACTTTACCACATAGTATAGTGCATTATTTTGAAATTTATTTCTGAGGAGTATCAACCCAAAAGTTGATATCAGTATCTTAACAGCTCTTTAATTGATAAAGGTTTTTAAATAGGTTACTAAACTTAGAGTCTTGGGTAGAATTAACATTTCTATTAAAATGTTTTTCCTATTTGCTTTTAAAAGTTAAAATGTTTTAATAGCAAATGGGTCATGGATCAGAGTGTTTTTTGTTCTGAAATATACATAATACGACCTTTATCATTTTAGCCATTTTTGGGTGAACAGTTAAATGGCATGAAGTAGGGGCACCTCATTGTTGAGCTGTTAACGCTGTCCATCTCCAGAACTGGACAGTAGTAGTCTTTTGTATCCCATGTAGTAGAATTTAGCCTCTGCGGTCTTCCAAATTCTTCCAGTAACTCAGCTCATTTAGTCTTCACGACAGCCCTGTGTGCTGTGACTTTCTTCCACATGACAAGGCTGAGGTGTAGAGAAGGGCTCAAAGCCAGAACCTGTGTAGCCAGGCTTCACAGCCTGCAGGCTGACTGGGTGCTCCACCCTGAGCTGGGCTGCCCGCCCTCTTTGGAATTATTTTCTTTTCTGTTTAGTGGTAAGAACATTATTTTTAAAAATTGCCTTTTATAGCTTTTTCAAGTAAAGTTAGTATACTTCTACAGTATTTTGAATGGTTAATGAATTTATTTAGTTTGGCTGTAACTCACTAACCTTTTAGACATTTTTTCTAAATATTTTTAAAAGGATGCAGTTTATTTTACATTGTGGTTAATTGTATATAAAATGATACACATTATCGTTAATTACATAAGTGTAATTCCCTTTTTCAGTTTATTTCTGGACCATTTCCCTTGTTGTTCCTTCCTGAAGCATATACAGAGAATGCAGTTTATTTTTTGGTAGCATAATTACAAATACAAATAGGAAAGTTTGTTATTAGAGAATTGTAAAATGATGCCATCTATAGTCTGCTATTAATTGGCATTGAATGCCTGCTGTATTTATAGAAATTACTTCTTTGTTTCTTTCTTTCTTTCTCTCTTTGTCTCTCTCTCTCTCTGTCTGTCTCTCTCTCACACACACACTCTTACTGTCTTTCTTTTTTTCGGTTTTTGGAGACAGGATCTCACTGTAATTCAGGCTGGTCCTTGAACTCACTGTGTTGTAGCTTAGGCTACCACTCGAACTCATAGTGATCCTCCTGTCTCAGCCTCCCGAGTGCTGGGATTATGGATGTTCACCACCATGCCTGGTCTGTGTAGTATTTTCTAAATTTATGCTTTTTTAAATTCCTGAATAATCTGGAATTACTGTACTGTTGGTGAGCTAGAATCAAGAACAGTAGGCAGAGATAAAAAAGGAAAAAAGCATTGCAAGGCCATTTGAACTCCAAGTTGAAGCCAAGAATGGGATTTTGCTAAATGCTTGCTGTCTAATGGACATCATCTCTGTTCTCCCTCTTTAATTAGGGAGTTTACTTTTCCCGCTTTGGTGGCTTCTCCCCACTGTGCCTGTTTCCTCAGCTCTGTCTTGGGAGCCCAAGGCCTTGGTCTAATCTGGATTTAACTGTTCTTGTCTTGCTCAGCCAGATTCACTCTGCAGACAACTTACTTTTCTTGTCTCTTCATAGTTGAACCGACTTATAAGTAAAAATCCCTCCTTTTATTTTTGTGCATTTATATGCACATGCAGATTACACTTAATGTAGTTTTTCTTTGTTCACCTGATGTTTCACATTTTCTGTGCTTTAAAAATATTTAGAATTTTATTAGTTGCGTATTTCACTGTAATTTACCTGTTTCGTTTTAAATGTATAGTTACATGGTTTAGAGTGATTTTTTTTTTAGAGTGATTTAATATAATGAATAATGCTTTTTTCCCCCTCCAAATTGCAAAATAATTCCTTAAGATAGACATCTAGAAATAGTACTAGCTCTCTGAAGAAATAGAAGCAGTTTTAAAAGCTCTTGAATCATGTTGCCAAAATGTTTTCTAAATGTGTGGTACCAGTCTTCAGGCCAGCCAGAAAATCTATGGAGTGCCCCTTTCTCCCCAGCCAGTAACAATGGGAGTGAAATCTAAGAACAGTTGACTTATGGCTCTGCTGAGTTTTATCCTGAATTATACTTAGAACTGTAGTTGTGGCTGTGATCGGATTCCAGAGGAGGAGGACCTGGCTTATCAGTTTCTGCTCCTAAAAGGGTTTAAATTCTGTTTCTGTGCATTCAGTGCCCAGTGAAGGTGCATCTTTTTGGATGAATGGCTTTTTCTCCCTTTCAGCCTCCTTAATTATTCTGATTAGTTAGATGGTAGGGGCAAAGCAATGTAGGTTTCACTGGCTTTCCTTGAAAGCAGGACAGATTTGAGGCTTCCCTCCCTCTTCAGGCCTGAGCCTGTGGAGGATCTGAAGCTAGGTTCAATACTGCCTGGCCTGAGGCAGCTATAGGCAAAGTCACTGCTACTTCTGTGGGTGGGAAATCATTAACAACTTGAGGGAAAGTGGCTGTTGCCAAAAGCTTGTTAGAGAACTAGAAGTATTATGTATGGACAGAAGGAAATCCAAGCAATGCCTTCCTAACCAAATGTTAATAATGATGGTCAGATTGGACTCCCCTAGCCACATATAATATTGAACACAGCTGGCCATCCTGTCCCCAGTCATTCTGACTCAGTAATTTTAAGGTTTTTTTGGTTCTCTCATCTTCAGTCTCATTGGTCCTTTCCTGTTCTCTCATTCCCCCGCCCACCATGTCCCTTTGTGCTTCCAGCCTATGTGCTGTTGATTCCAAGATTTATGTTTCTAGCTATCTCTCCTTCATTCTTTTGTATAAGTAGGAGCCACCTTAAATGTATGTGTAAATCAGAGTGTGTGATATTTTTCTACATATGTATTCTTACTGATAGGCATTTCATGAGAATTTTTACTTAGTGTTTCAACTATAGTAATAACAGGATTAAATCATAAATAATAGCAATTTAAGGTTTGTGATGTTGAACTTAGTATCTTTCTCACATTGTATGCTTTAGATCCTACAATTTTTCTTCTTATAAGCAAGGAGAAAGTTTGCCTATTTTTCTTTATGATTGAGTAGGGAAGTTCTCATTAAAGGTGCTGGGAGTGTAGTTCTTTGGTAAAAGCACTTGCTTAGCATGCTTGCAGCCTTGGGTTCAGTTCCCCCAACATGCCCCCATAAGATAAAATTAAAAAGAATTTTGCAAAAGCACTTGCTTAGCATGCTTGCAGCCTTGGGTTCAATTCCCCCAATATCCCCCCATAAGATAAAATTAAAAAGAATTTTATTAGTATGAGTTTTCATATGCTGTATATGAGATGCGGCGAAAACATACAGTGAATGTTTAATTTAAAAATTTAGTACAGTAAAATACATATTACCATTAATCTCCTTCAAAATATTCTTTCTTGTGTATTCCATTATTCTTCCTACTTTCTGAAGCTGTTCTGGATATACTCTTTTGTATCATTAGTTACACTGCCTCGATGTCCTGCCTGAATCAAGTCAAACCATTTACCTTTTGATTACATTTTGATTTTGTGTAAAAGCAAGAGGTCAGTCCCAGATCTGGTGAATAAAGTGGATGAGGATACATTATATGTTTTATATGCTAGAAATTGCCATACACAATGATCAATGCTGGGTAATCAGAAAATAAAGTCACTATTAAAATTTTTTTAAAAATGTATTATAGAAAAAGATATATTGCCATTTATTCTCCTCAGAATGTTCCCCCTTGCTTCCAACATACTCATCCCATCATTTTTGACCGTGTCTCTTTTACTGTAGTGAATTTAAAAAAGTTAAACAGTCCGCTATATGTTTTGATTACTGCTTGTACCTGTACCGTTCTCTGAGAGACAGTAATTTGGACCCTGCGTGGTGGTACAGCTTACCTACTTAGCAATTCAGTTTTGCCAGCAGAGTGCTTTATAGGCATTTGTATTTTTCCCCTTAAAAAATGAGAGGAAAGTAGGAGAAATGAAATGTTAATTTCACACAGCTCAGATAAAGGTGGAAGTCACTAGGCATTCTAAAGGTGGTAATTCTTCAGTATCTTAGCCCATTCTTGCTCCTATAACTTTACTCCTAACACTTTACACTAGGTATTAACGACAACAGTTTCTCAAGTTCTGGAGACTAGAAGCCCAAGGTCAAGGCACCAGCAGATTCTGTGTCCCATGAAGCCTGCTCTCAGCTTCACATGCATCACTTTGTTGCTGTGTCCTCACAAGGTGGGAGGCATGAGGGTAGCTTGTTCCCGCCAGTCCTTTTAGGGAGTATTCACCCACATAGGGGTGGGCCCTCATGATCTAGTCACCTCCCTGATTGGGTTTCAGCACAGGAATTCTGGAGGACACATTCAGACCACTGCATTCCCTTTAGGCCTCAGTGGAGCTGGGTCCTATTGGCAAAGCTGAGCATTTTCCCTATCTGACAAGATAGATTTGGTTGACACTGACAAACTCAAGTTAGTTGATGAAGGAGAGTCAGTGTGCTGGGCAGCTCTAGGACCTCAGAGATAAGAACAGAGCTGATGTTTGTTTGAATGGGATTTACTCTGCTCTTTATTTTTGCTTAGCTTTATTCTTTCTCCCTGAAGCCTTTTTCTGCATGGTTTCTCTAGGTTCCCAAACTTCCAGGTTTTGTAAATTGAGAGCCAAAGAATGTTTCCTGTAATCTTCAGGGAGAAAAATCCTGAAAAAGACTGGTAAGAGGACTGCTTGGATCATTGGGGTGGAGTACTGTGATAGGCCCTTGGGGTAGGGAGGAGCAATTGTTTTAAGTGGGAGAAAGAGACTGGGGATTTACTTGCTCAGTGGTAGAGTGTTTGCCTAGCATATGGGAGGCCTTAGGTACCATCCCCAGTACCACAGTAAATAAGTAAAATGGGAGAAGGAGTGCTGGCAACAGATACCTATTACGATATTCAGGTAAGGAGGACAATAGCAAAATTATATATAAAATTACAGGAAGCATGTCTAACAGGTAAGGTTTTGTGATGGAAGAAATTGGAATTACTGTTTTAGTGATTTGTTAGATTGACAGGACCATAGTGCTTATTGATAAATGTTGTTTGCCACTCCACTTTGAAAGAAGGAATAGATGGCTGGAGTTCAATAGATGGCTGGGTTTTTTTATCCTAAAAATTTTTTTAAAAGAAAACTGAAAAGAAGAGAACATCCTGTTTCTTGAAGTCTGTGATTAGTTTTTCAAAAAATTTCTTTCTACTAGGTACGGTTTTAGTTATGCCAAGAAAACTAGAAGTAGGAACTGCTTAAGAAACTTAATTTTGTCTGTATCTCATATTTACTTTATGTTAAGTGATTGCTTGTAGCTTAGTTTTTAAAACTAAACATTCATCCAAGATAACTAAAGATATCTCAACTCTTGGAATGAAAACCTAAGTTTAAAATAAGCCTGTTGCTCAGCTCTACATATCTGCTTTCGTGCTTTTCAGGAATGGATTGTATGTGAGGGTAAGAATGCTGGAATTTGAAGATTCCACATTCAGGGTGTGGGGCACAGCACTTTACCATCAGCTGTCAGACTGAGAAAATAGCCAGTTCACCCCCAGCCACTCCCCATGTATTTGATGATGCAGTGGTGCAGAGACCCTGTGAGACATGGCCTGGGATGAATCAACCTTGTGATAATGCCAAAAGCATTGGGATTCTGGAATATTTCTTGGGACCTTAATTCTTGGCTTCTTCACCCTCTGTGGAATTTAGATATTGGGGAAATGAGAGCCTACTTTCATTCCTAGGAGAAGTTGTCAGGCCACCACTAAATCATGAACATTTTTAACATTTTATATATTTTCCAAGCAAGTTATTAATGGAAGTGTCACTGTACTTTGAATTTACCAGTGAAATTGTGCATCTTTGATGGATTAAAAAAGACTTCTTAGTTATTTCCTTTCCTCAGTTTTCAGTCATAAGGTTAATTATCATAGGGAGCTAACCAACAATAATGGATTAATTTGGATCTATTCCAAGAGCGCAGTGGAAGTATTTCATCAAAGAGCAAACAGAGAAGTTGGGAAAAGTAATTCAAGAAGCAAGTGAAACAGAATAATGTGCTTTGCTAATTATAGGCAAAATACAAAAAAATTATAAAATGTAATCACAAGAAACATACAAACAAGAAAACACACAAAACTCTAAGGTTAATTTTTTGGAGATCTTTTAAATCTTAGGTAAGAACTCTATAGTGACTTGAAAAAAGTTTTGGACTGCTTCTCTTTTGGATTTTAGCATAACCCAGAATCTTTTCTGTAATAAAAATACGTTCTTCAAAGCCTTAACTTGCAAGTCTTTTTTTCCTTCAAGTAGGGAAGCTTCTGTAAACTGGGTGGGTGTATGGGAGAGAATTTCTCTTAAAAAGCACACCCCTCCTCCCCCCTTTCTTTCTTTTTAAAAATTCTGAATCAGTGTCTCTAGAGAGAAATCACCCATGCTAGGCTCTAGTGTATAATTCTCCAGCTTCAGCCTCCCAGCTGGAGTTACAGGTTGTACCACCATGTCTGGCTTAGTTTCTGCCTTTTGAAATTCATCCTTTGAGTTACTCTGTGGAGCAGATTTCCCTCTGCAGTCCTCTGATTTCCTACAGAGCTCTCCCAGTGTGCTTAAAGCTTATGGTTAATATCATTCTTGCCATGGTGCTGCAGCCTCCATATGTATCCTCCTAAGCTTCATCTTTTGAAACCTAACCCCAAGGCATGAGTATTAAGAGGTGGAACCTTTGGGACGTGACTAGAGTCTGGGGGTGGAGTGTATTTACAGAGAGGGCTGAAGGATCCTATTTGCCCCAGGTTCTATGGAGGCCTTGGAGAATGCATCATCTGTGGTGAAGAAGTCTCACCAGATACCAGGTTCTCTTTCACCTTGATCCTGTACTTGCCCAAGAACAGTGCCTTCTTGTTATTTGTAAATTACCTAGCCTAAGGTATTTTGATAAAATAGCTTTAATGGACTAAGGTTTCATAATTTATCAAATATTTAATACAATTTACACATTTATCAGCTCTGTTGAGTTATAATGATGCAACAAATACCACATGTTTAAGGCATAACATTTGATAAGGACAATGTATATAGCAGTGAACATATTGCCACAGTCAAGATAATGAACATATCATCACCTCAGTTTAAAAGATAGTTTAAGCCAAGTGTAGTGGTGCACCCCTATAATGTCATTACTGGGATTTACAGCAGGATTGCAAATTCAAGACCCACCTGGGCAACTTAGCGAAACCTCCCCGCCCCTCAAAAGCCAGGGATGTAGCTCTGTGTGAAGGCCTTGGGTTCAGTCCCTAGTACTGCAAGAAAAAAATGTAAGCACATGAACAAAAATTTGGAATATAGAAGGAAAAGCTAAGTTACTCAAACGGTAATGTGCAATTTGTAGAATCTTTGATACTCTTTTCATTTAACACAGTATTATGAGCACTTTTCCATGTCATTACATTGCCTATGATAACAGTAAGATCCCCCCCCCCCACGGGTACCGGGAATCAAACTCACAACCTTGTGCTTGCTGGGCAGGCGCTGTGCCACTGAGCTAAATCCCCAGCCCCAAGATTTCTTGAGAAGTTCAGCAAGTTCATACTGAAGTCTGTTCTTTACACATCTAGTCTAGCATGGTAGTACACAGATCATTTTATGTTGGAAACAGATTTTCACCTGCCTTTGATGAAAGAGGTTGTAGGAGAGAAGCAAGGAGAGAAGGCATAAGAGCAGAGTAGTTCTGAATTGTTCTGTCTTCCAAAGCAAGTATAATACTCCTGTCTCCAGGAGCTGGTAGAATAGAGCTTTGAGAGGGAGGCAGGATGTTCTAGTGCATATGTGTGTCTTAAGGGAAGCTGAATTGAATCTAGGGGCTGCGCTAGATGGTAAGTGACAGTGCCTAAGTAGAATATGTTCAGTTGTTAAAGCCCCATGTTGTGTGTAGGGAAAGTTGTAGAGTGTGTGTGTGTATGTACACACACGCACACACAAGTATATACATAAAAACCCAGTGAAAACTTTGGGAGACAGTGACAGGATTCTTGTGGTATATAGTAGAACAATCTTAATGGTTGAATAAGTGGGAAGTTTAAGAGGTAATTCTTACGGTCATACTGACTCACATGGGCGATAAATATAACATGAATGGTTGGTAGGAGAAGAATCACAAGTTTGAGCCCAGCCTGGGCAACTTAGACCCTATGCCCAGGCTTCAGCTGCCAGTGTCTCAGGAGGCCTGAGGTTGAAGATTCCCACTTTTCTTTGATGTTGCTCTTCTTAGCTACCTCACCTGCTGTAGGAACAGGAGTTCTCTGTTCCCACAGGTTCTGGTAGGTCTTCTCTCCAATAGTCACCCTCCATGTCCCATCTGTAAAGTAGGTCAGGAACCAGGCAAGAGGAAATATTTTATTTTATTTTATTTTATTTTTTTATTTTTTTTTTATTTTAAAGAATAAAAGAAGGATAACATAATAATAGGGGGGACTTAGCAAATTACAGACAAAATGGTAGGAAATTATCAATGGTTATCATTTTACATATTATTGTCTAAGAGGAAATATTTTAGAGCAATAGTTTTCCAAATTGTGGGCTATTAAAATTTAGTAATATGAAAGATAGTAGAAAATATCAAAATATGTTATACATGGTAGTAGGAAACGTAATTCATAAAACTGAGTTCTCTGTAATTGTGTGTATTTGTGTGCACAGTGGGTTGTAGTATATACCATGTGTTGATCACTGGCCATTTGCGAAATACTGTTTGGAGAGATGAAAGGGTATGGTTGAGTATGTTGGAGACCAAAGGTAAGCCATTTATGGTTCTGGGGCTTACTTTACCTGGTCTTCCTCCATGAGCCAGAAGGGTAGCCCTCTTGTCATTTTACTAGTGCCACCAAACTCCTCTTAACGCTGGCTCTTGTTCTTTTACCTGCTAGGTAATGAAATGTAGTGTAGCAAAACAGAATTCTTTGGACTTGAGTTGTGTGGGTTTTGTTTTGTTATGTTTTGTGAGAGAGTCTTTCTATGTAGCTCAGGTTGTCCCCAAACTCACAGCAATCTGTCTCAGTCTCTTGAATGCTGGGATTAAAAGTATGTGCCTCTTTGTGTTTGTAGGTTTGTGGGGGGAGTGGTTTGAGATAGGGTCTTATCCTGTAGTTTAGATTGCCCTTGAATTCACTATATACTGTAGGCTGGCCTTGAACGTGCAGCGATCCTCCTGCCTCAGCCTCCCTTGTGCTGGGATTATAGGCATGTGCCACCACACTTGGGCTGTTTTTGTTTTTAAAGTCAATTACTAGTAGTTGGCTGTCATATAGGTAGTTAAAAATTGAAAACCTAAGGCACAGAGATGACTCTCCTTTTTCATTTCAGTGTTGTAAATAGAACACAGATCTTCTCAAATTGAGGTTTGGTAGTGATCACTGAGGATTCATCTGTATTTTAGAGGAATAGGAGTGAATAGTGCCTGACATTTTGTAGATACTCATTAAGTAATTGTGAATGGAGACAATCCTGTGCACTTACCTAAAATTAGTGAATTATATCTTAGCAAATGATGAAGCAGAAGTAATGGTAGAAACTGATGATAGCCTCATTTCTATTCCATACTCTTTGGGAAAGAGAGATAAGGATAAAGGAATCTCAGACTGGCGATGGGGGGTGAGTAAAAGAAGTCTCTGTGACCAGCTGTATATGTTTTCTTTTCTTTCCTTTTTTTTTTTGAGACAGGGTCTTACTATATAGTCCAGGCTGGCCTTGAA
The DNA here is from genome assembly GCF_000276665.1 of Chinchilla lanigera. Classification (NCBI taxonomy): domain Eukaryota; kingdom Metazoa; phylum Chordata; class Mammalia; order Rodentia; family Chinchillidae; genus Chinchilla; species Chinchilla lanigera. Next base: position 277,454 of record NW_004955520.1, read on the forward strand.
CTCATTATGGACCTGAGGATGACCTTGAACTCATAGCAGTCCTCCTGCCTCAGCCTCCAAAGTTCTAGGACTACAGGCAAGCACCACCACACCCATCAGCAGCTGTATATCTGGATGCCCATTCTTAGGAGAAATGGGGAAGCCATACATATAAAGCATTGCTGGTGGGATGACATTTTACTAGTTTTTAGGGATATTGGCCCATGATTCATTTCTTTCTCCTCAGTTACTGGAGTTGATTGGTCATAAGGCTGATTGCTTTTAGTGAGTTGTCATTTTCCTTCAGGGGGATGTTTTGATGAGAATGAAGACTACTTTGGGAGGGGCAACAGCTGCTGAACAATCTGTTTGGGGATTAGGTGCAAGTTGGTCTGTAGTTGAAATCTGCTTTCTGGTTTCTGAAATTACATTATTTTGCCTCAAGGAGAATGCTTTCCAGCTTGCTGCAGTTACATTGACTTAGTTCTGGCTGCTGGTAATGTCTCTGACTGATAACCTTTCCCTTCAAGGGAATTTCTTTGAAAGAGCATTTGACAGCTACCATGAGCAAATGTAAAATGATACTCTGCCTTTTCTTAGTTTTTGCTTGTAATTTAATCATAAATTGGTGGTAGCAGACTGTTTGAGTTCAAAGTTGTATATTATCTAACCAATTTAGTAATGGTAATTTCTTCATGTGGATAATCCAGCCTTCTGATTGTTTAGCTGAGAGTGTCGAACAAGATGTATCCATATTGTGCTGGAATGTAAATTTTAATAAACTTTGGAAGCATTAACAGTAGAATTTACTTTGCTGGCTGATTCTTAAGATTACTCTTGGCATTGGGATTGCATGTGGCCAGTTGTGATGATGCTAATTATATCTAGAATTTAGAGAGGTGACTAAAACAACTGCCAGCCTGGGATCATTGCCTGCTGAATATTGTGGCAAAGGTCCTTTTGGTTATTCCCCCCCTCGGCCCCCGGTACTGGGAATCATATTCATGACATCATGCTTGCCGGGCAGGCACTGTGCCACTGAGCTAAATCTCCAGCCCCTAAGAGCTGCATTCAGTTCCTCAGTACTTTTGTTTTTTGTTTTTGCAGTTCCAGGGATCAAACTCAGGACCTTGCGCTTGCCAGGCAGGCGCTTGTGCCACTGAGCTACATGGTTGTCTTTAGTGAATATCTACTGCACTATTACAAATACTATATAAGAACCCATAGAAGGTGCTTCTAATTTGCGTGTATGCTGATGTGTATGTATCACATAATGTGTCTGCATCCTGAGTCAGGATCATAATAACCCCAATGTGTACTTAGGCTTGGCCTACAAGCTGTCAGTACTACAAAGTGTTTTGTAGTATATAGATGATATTCTGAGAGCCCAGGAGGGTATGTACAAGCCCAGAAAGGCTTGGATGTACATTTTCATATTTGCTTTAATTTGGTTATTCCTTTGTGAGTAGAGCTTAAATTCACTTTTAGAATTGATGCCATACTTGTCAGGGGGCTGGTATATGTGATCCATAGTATGACAGATGGAAACATCCTTTTCTTTCTCGTGCCAAGGTCTCATGCATTTGTTGGCCTGAGCTCAGCTGGATGTTTGGCACAAACTAGGGATCATAAACCTTGATTTAGGGTATGGGCTCTGTTTTTTAATCCCAATTTTCCAATAGAAAATTGCCATAAGTTGGAATTCTTGTGTTTTATTGGAGTTTGAAATTATCCCCTCCAGAGATCTTCATGTTGACTTTCTAATTATGATTGGTGGTATTACTTTGTTTTGGTAGTACTGGAGCTCAAACACAGAGCCACTACTGCTGAGCTACACCCCAGCCCTTTTTTTACTTTTGGAGACAAGTCTCATTAAGTTGCTCAGGCGGTGCTCAGATTTGTGATCCTCCTGTCTCAGTCTCCCGGAGTACTGGGATTAGAGCTGTGTTGCCATCTTGCTGGCACGATAGCACTTTTGAATCTTTCAGAAAAAGGATATTATCCTGATTTGTGTGTGTGTGTGTGTGTGTGTGTGAGAGAGAGAGAGAGAGAGAGAGAGAGAGAGAGAGAGAGAGAGAGAGAGAGATGGGGTTTAAGCTCAGGGTCTTAGTGAACTACACTCCCAGCTCCTCTGTTCCACTTTCGGATGCAGTATTGAGTTATAAGGACAGGTGGAGTATGTCTTATCTAATGCTTGGGACCAGAAGAGTAGCTGGCAAGGATTTTTCTCCCATTCTGTAGGCGCTGTCTTTAGTCTGTTGGTTGTTTCCTTTGCTGTGCAGAAGCTTTTTAATTTCAAACAATACTAATTGTAGATTCTTTCTGTTGTTTCTTGAGCTGTTAACAGCCTTAATCAGAAAGTCAGGGGCTGGGGATTTAGCTCAGCGGCAAAAGTGCCTGCCTGGCAAGTGCAAGGTCATGAGTTCGGTTCCTGGTACTGGAGAAAAACCAAAAAAACCAAAAAAAAAAAAAAGAAAGTCATTGCTCCTGCCTGTGTCTTGAAGTGTTTCCTCTATGTTTCTTTCTAAAAGTTTCAAAGTTTCAGGTCTTATATGTAGGACTTGGATTTATTTATTTTGAGGGCAAGAGGCAAGGATGTTGTTTCCGTCTTCTGCACATAAATCCAGTGCCATTTGCGGAGGGGACTATTATTTCTGTATATAGTTTTGGCCCCTTTGTCAAGGATGACATGTATGTCTGTAGCTGTGTGTTTGTTGCCTGTATTCTATTCCATTCATCTACATGTCCTTTTAAAAATTTAAAAAAAAATATTTATTTATTTTTGAGACAAGGTTTTGCTATGTAGTTGAGGCTGACCTTGAACTCACTGTGTAGCCCAGGCTGACCCTGAACTCAGTGATCCTCCAGCTTCAGGAGGACTTACAGTGCTAGGCTTACAGATGTCTGTCATCACACCTGGTTACACGGATGTACACGTATGTTATGTCAGTACCTTGCTGTCCTTATGGATGTGTAGATTTCCAAGTTGGATATTGTGATATCTTTCAAGTTGAATAGTGAGTGATCCTTGGCTATGTATATTTAAGTGTGAAGTTGGGGGTGGGTGCTAAGCTTGCATCTACCCCTGAAGTATACCTTCAGCTCCTCATTTTTTCTTTTAAAATGAATTGGAGGTTTGTTTTCATGGGCAGGGCTTCTGGAGTGGCATTTTTTATTGAGTGGTAGACTGGTTAGTCAGGCTTTCTTTGGGATACCCTCAGCTGTCAGTCACTGCAGACCTGTTTTCCTTTGGACTCTATTGTTTAGAGGAGTTTTCCTCTGAGAAGATAAATTTGGCCCCAGCATTTTGCGGCTGAGTGGGGAAGGAGGATGGCAGAAGGTGACTGGTGGGGTAGTACATGGTCTTTAGACTCCCTTCTCCTTGTTCTTCCCTGTCATTATACCTCTGCGCACATTCCAGAGTGAAGGATCCACTTCTGGGTGGGTCCACTGGGTCATGGTATCTAGGGGTTTGGTGAATAGCTCTTTATGTAGTGTTTTAGTAGATCCCTTTAGCCTGCTGTGAACCTGCTCCCAATTCCTGAGCTTCTTGGGCTTTCTTCTTGGTACCTTCTCTTTATAACTGCCCACCACGTCAGTTATCACAAAGCCACCTGATTTTTAGGTCACAGTTGTGCTAATATCTTTAGTCCAAGGTAGTGCCTTTTCTGTGTTTTTGTTTGTTCAAGACCTTTACCACTCTGCTGAGGAGCAGGCGGCCAGCTCTGGAGAGGTTTACTCAGGTCTGTGCTCAGCACACATAGTTACATTACCTGGCCCGTGGTGTGTGCTTAGTGAATTGGTTGGATTAGTGTGAGGAGAAGATAACTAAATCTACCAATTCTTATCAGATTTTAAAAAATGACTTAAGACAGGCATGGTGGCCCACCCCTGTAATCCCAGCACTTGGGAGGCTGAGGCAGGAGGATCCTTGTGAGTTCGGGACCAGTCTGGGCTACAAAATGAGCTCAAGGCCAGCCTGAATTGCATAGTAAGACCCTGTCTCAAAAAGACAGACAGACAGACAGACAGACAAATAAATAAATAAATAAATAAATAAATAAAATGGCCTAATAACACATTAAAAGGATATTTGAAAAAAATTATACTTTGGAGTTTTATGGATAATCTGTCCAAAAGGAACTTTTTTTTTTTTTAAATAAAAGAGGATGTGAGGATTAGGGTTTTAGGATTTTCCAGTATCTTTAGAGAAAAGGGAAGAAGAGTGTGTATTATTAGTTTGCTAGAACTGCTATAACAGTAACAGACTGGGTGGCTTAAACAGAATCTCATGATTCTGAAGGATAGAAGTCCAAGATCAAGATATTGCCAGTTTTGGTTCCTTCTGAGGCCTCTTGGCTTGCAGATGACCACCTTCTCTCTGTCCACAAGGTGGTCTTACTTAAGTGTCTTTGTCTACATCTTAATCTCATTTTCTAAGGATATCACCATGAGTATTGGATTAGGATCCACCTATATGACTTTGTTTTACCTGTTCCCTCTTTAAAGCTTCTGTCTCCAAATACAGACACCATCTGAGATACTAGGGGTTAGGACGTTAACATAGGAATTTTAGGGAGGGGATACACAATGTAGCCCATAGCAAATATTTTTATTATCTCTTATACTTTGAAAAAAGTATTTGTAATATGTTTCAGTTGCTATGACGTAGTGGAATTACAGTAGCCTGTGCTGGTTTGTTTGAATCCTTACATTGCCTCTTAATAGTTTCCTAAATTATTTAATCCTGAGACTTGCTTTCAAATCTGTGCACCGGAGGTCAGAGTACATCACAGGGTGCTGGTAAGAAATCAGAAACACTGTGTGTTAAAGTGCCTGGTACAGAGTTGACTTTCAGAGGCCCTTGTTATTAGTCTTTTCTTTTTTCCCCTAAAATACTGTGTCGTACCCCACCCCAATAAATACTGAAAGTATTAATTTTCAGGTGTAGATACATATCATTTAAAAAATTGAAGTATCTTTTTCTGTTTGCCTGTGGTTGAATATGTGGCAGTTACATAGATTCAACCTAAAAATGTATTCATTCAGTCTCTTGTTGGAATTTCTGACTATTGTCAGCAGTTCAGTTTAACCTCTTTTAAGTTTTACAGAAGACACTTTAAGTGAAACCCACACCGTTGTAATCTGTTGAGTCGGTGAGTATTTATGTTCAAGGGCTCTAATGCATGAGGATAAACCTTGTACAATGTCTCTGGAATTTATTTTCTTACCTTTTGGTGTACTCTGTCTTGAAGGAGAATGAGATAAGCTAGTCAGTGGTGGCAAACCTATGGCATATGTGCTGCAGCAAGCCTGTTTGTTATCATTGAAAACTCTGAAAGGTTTACCATCATTTGGCTAAGTAAATTTAGGGGTGATAAGCCTTATTTTGCCAACTTTTAAACAGACATTTCCTAAATATGTTACATGTCTGAGATTTGACCCAGAGTATTATAAAATGAAGATCAAGCTTTGTTCTACTTTTAGTTACCTTTTGGGCATCTATAGGCTCATGTGAAGAGTCATGGTTTTTAGTAAAAACCTCTTTAAGTTCTTGACTGCCTCTGAAGAAATCACAAATCATGCTTTTAATGAGTAACAGGGCCCTGGAGTTCATTTGTCCTCTGTCCTTGTGGTGGTCACTGTATCAGGATTGTTCAAATCTGAATCCTAGTTTTGTGCTTAGTAGCTTTTTTTTTTTTAAAGGAAGGATATTGCTATGTAGTTCAGGCTGGCTTTGAACTCATTGTGTAGCCCAGGCTGGTCTGGAACTCACAGTGATTCTCCTCCTGCCTTGGCCTCCCAAGTGTTGGGATTACAGGTCTTGCTTTCCACTAAATAGATGAAGTTTTCTTTTGTTGGTTTAAAAGCTACAATTCTTTTTTGTGTTCTTAGCTATTTGTTCTTAATTGAAAACACTCTTGTTTTTAAAACTTTACCAATATCTGTATCTTTACTTTAGTAAAACAGGTGCTTTATTATACTCTCATTTTCCTCTCACCTAGTCAAGTTGACACTATCTAGGATTTTTAATTTTTTTACTGTGGATGTACTTTTTGTCTTTTTCTTCACTATATCTACCTCACATTTATTCCCTCCTTCCCTTCCTTCTCTCTTGTTTCATTTACTCTTTGTGTCAGTTCTTTTAGAATAGTTTAAAAATATGTATTTATAATTTTCTAAGTGATTAACAGAAATAAAGCTTTGATACTTAGGTATGAAGGTGTAGGAATACTCAAAAGAGCTTAGTTCCTCTCACTACCTCAAACATGGGCATTAGTGTATTGAACACTACATGAAGCAGCTTTGGTTTCAGCTGGATGCACTTGAGTAGGTTTTTTTCCATTTTTTGTAACTGACTGTTTCCTTAATTTATAAAAGGAATGAAGAACGCTGACCTTGTAGAGATTGTGCAAAGATTGTGGTAATATGGAAGCATAGAACTAGGTAAGAGTACTAATAATCAAAAAAGATTAAACAGAAGGAAATTCTTAAAATGCCACTGATAAAAAGATTTAAAATGAAAAGTAAAATAAGCTGAATTGAAATGTAGATCTCAGTAGAATATAACCCGAGAATGTACCTTCAGTAGACCTGTGCATTATCCGGTAATCTTTTGAAAAATTTACTTTCTTTTTCCTGACCCAAGATTCAGTTCAGATGGCATATTGGGTTCCCATGTCGCATCTCATCAGTGTTCTTTCCTTTTTCTGTGGTACTGGGGATTGAATCTAGGGCAGTGGCCCCCTTTTTACTCTCTGCCTCTTCTTTTCCCTGTTTTTTTCACTCCCCTTTATCCTTCTTTCTCACCCCTCCCCTTCTTTCTTCTTTCCTTCTTTCTCTTTCCTTCCTCCTCCTCCTCCCTTTTTTTCCTCCCCTTCTTCCTTCTCCCACCCCCACTCCCCTTCCCCCTGTCTTCCCTTTGGTATCAGGGATTGAACTCAAGTAGCACTGAGCCACAGTCCCCAGGCCTTTTAAATTTTTTAAATTTTGTGACAGAGTCTCAGGCTGGTCTGAAACTTGGAATTCTCCTGCCTCAGTCTCCTAAGCAGCTGGGACTACAAAATGCACCACCACAACCATTTTCAATGTCTTTTAATATGGAACAATTCCTTAGTCTCTTCTAACCTTGCCTTTTTTATAAGTAATGTCTCAGTTACTTTTCTTGTTGCTGAAACAAAAATACCTGACACCCAAAGTTAAAGGAGGAAAGGTTTATTTCTCCTCAGACTTTGTAGAGGTTTCAGTTCATAGTAAGCTGGCTCCAAGGCAGGGTGGCACAGCAGAGGGGCATTACAGAGGAGAAACAGTTCATGGCAGGCAAAAGATAGCAAAAACAGCAAGCCACAAGGGGCAAATCATGACAAGCATCAAACAGTGACTCTGTTTCTGTCCCTTATATCTTACCCAGGCACCTACCCTTAGGATGGGTGACACACCCAGTATCACACACTCTATATCAAGCCACCTCTGAAAAAGCTCCAGCTATGTCCATGTGAGGCTTGAGGGACATATGGACACAAGTCATAACAAGTAAAGATGATTTATTTTGTATAATATTCTCCAGTTGGGGTTCCTTTTGGTTTTTAATATTAACCTGGTTCCAAAGTACTACTCTTACAGCACACAGACTGTCCATGTGAAATGATCTCGCACTGTGTATTTACATTCTTACACATGGCCCACAGTGGAGTGCTTGCTCTGTGGTAGAATGGAAGCATAAATAATTGGTCATTTAGGGTGTGTGCCTCATGTAGGGTTTCACTACTTTTTTCTTTTTGGTTTTTTTTCCGGTACCGGGAATCGAACTCACGACCTAGTGCTTGCCAGGCAGGCTCTGTGCCGCTGAGCTAAATCCCCAGCCCTGACTAGAGAACTTCTGTTGGCTTTTTAAAGGCTGTTATGGCTATGTCTAGATCCACCACCCCCCGCCCCCGCAAGCATCATGTGGTCATCCGTGGGGCTTTTTCAGAGGTGGCTGTATCTAGAGTGTGTGATGCTGGAATTGATTCATGGTGCAGTGCTAGGATCAAGGGCACTAGGATTAGGGTTCAAGGTGTGAGTGCTACCTGCCCTAAGTAGCCTGGGTAAGATACAAGGGATAGAAAGAGCTGTATGTTACTTTGCTACTGTTATCCCACCATGAACTGTTTCTCTTCTGTGAAGCCACCCTGTTGTGGTGCCAGCCAATTGTGGACTGAAGCCTCTACACACTGTGAGCTAAATAAACCTTTTCTCCTTTAACTTTGGGTGTTGGGTGTTTTTGTCTCAGCAATGAGAAAAGTAACTAAGACAAAGGGTATGGGTGAAATACGGGAGAAATACAAGGGAAATTTAAAGGTCTTATGTCCTGAATCTGGTCAGAATAACCTAATAGCTATGTCCACTTACTGAGTTTATTTTCTGTTTTTATCTCAGTGGTCAGGTGTTACAATATTCACATAAATTTATGAAGAAAGATTAAAGTTTGGAGATGGCAGCCATGTGGAATACCCTACCCAACTATAGGATAAATATACCCATTGCACATTTTAGCCTTTTCCTGCCCAAGTTGTGTCTGTGTCACCTGATGATATTTTTATTTTGTGGTTTTTGAAATGAGACCACTGTCTCTAAGATCTGTTATTCAAACTCTATTCATAGAACATTAAGTAAAATTTCTCAGAAACGTTTACAGTAGTTTTAAAGCAGTGTATATAAGCTAAACTACTCTTTTTAAGCTTAGTAATTGGAAACAAATGTTCATATTCTCTTTCTGAAAAATACATTTTGAAGCCACCACCCTACCCCCATCTACAGTTTTATATCTTCCCCACAGCTCTACGTTGTCCTGCTAGTTTTGTAAGAAGGCTTGGAGAAGTTTAGAAACTCTGTACTATGTTTAAGAGAGCAGGAAATTGAAGGCCAGAAAGGGCTAAATTGCTGCCTCTGCTGATCATGGTCAGGTCTGATTTATATTATAAGAGGAGCCAGCGGGGGGTTGGGGGTTTGGAGGGTAGGGGTGTGCCTGGCAGGCTTACTTCGCCTGCTGTCTGTGAGGAGAAAAGCATCTGAACAGTGGGCTTTTCACTGAGGAGTACTTTGTGGTAGACTCAACTGTCTCACTAGCAATGGGACTTCCAAGATAGAGTATTAAAAGATGCTATAAGCTTTTTCAGCCAAGTGGCTTATATGGTCAGCCAAGAAAAGAATGAACCAGCATCAGGAGACTCTCAGTAACAGACATATATAGATATAGATACCGATAGAGATTTGTTTTAGACAGGGTCTCACTAATAGTCCAGGCTGGCCTTGAACTCACTATGTAGCCTAGGCTGGTCTTGAACTCGCAGCAGTCCTCCTGCCTCAGCCTCCCAAGTGCTAGGATTACAGGTGTGCCTGTCATGCCTCGGCCCCTTCAGTAACAGATGTTGTGGGAGGACATAAAATTATGTCAAGATACTGCGATAACTGTATTTTCTAAATTTTAGCCAAAAAGATTATCTTCTTTCATAACAGGGAAATAATAAGAATGATTAACACTGGGGATGTAGCATAGTGGTACAATACATATTTAGCATGTACAAGGCCCCAGCACCACAAACAACAGAAAAGAACCAAAAGGGATGATTATAGGAGTTGCATATCTTGAGGAAAATGGGGCATTTCTAAAATTAAAATGCAGCCCATAAACAGTTTCGTTTTTATGAATTGGATTACTCATCATTTTGAATGTTGCTTTCTGCTAACTTACTCCTTTAACATGAGTTGTTGACTGTTTTGTTCAGAATCCTAAATAGTGGATCACATAGTGTTTTGAACTTTATACTTTACTATTTGTTTATTTAATTCATTTGTATATATATATGTGTGTGTATCTATTTTTTTGAGACAGGGTCTCACTGTGTAGTCTAGGCTGGCCTTGAACTCAAAGTGATTCTTCTGCCTCAGCCTCCAGAGTGCCAGGATTACAGGTGTGTGTCACCATGTCTAGGTTGAACTTTACATTTTAGATATATTATAAAGATCCAACAGCTGTCCCTCAGAGATGTATGTGAATTACTTTGAGCTGGTGGATCCTAAGTCAGCTGCTGCAAATGAAGAGACACTAACATGTGAGACTGAAAGTTCTTAAAGGGTAGAATGTGCTGAGTAGACTGTCAAAACCAAACACATTTTGTGATGGGGAGATCAGCTTTGGTTTTTCTGTTGGAAAGCTGGGAGTATTTTCCTCTTCGTTTTATTAGGAATTTGAATGTGTTACCACCTACTCATGGCAAAATACATTTCATTAAATCAACTCAGATTTCACACTTTACTTGATTAAAGTATATTGGTTAATAGAAACGCTAAATTTGTCTGGGTGTGGTGGTACACAGCTATAATTGCAGCGCTTAGGAGACTGAGGCAGGGGGATTGCCATGAGTTCAAGGACAGCCTGGCCTACATAATGAGTTCAAGGCTGGGCCAAACTACATAATGAGACCCTGTCTCAAAAAGAAACCAACAAGAAATATTAAATTTGATTTTTTTTTGTGCCTTTGCTAATTCAGTAGATTATGTTGCTCTTAAGCTTCAGTTAAATATCCTTGAGTGTTATGTGTTGTTTCTATATACCTGTTTTTTTCTGTTATATCAATTCTGTATGTTTCTTTAGTATAATTGTAGTTTCTGAATTCCATTGATTATTCTTTGAGCAAAGCTGCATTTTGTACCGATAGCCAAAGATCTCTATAAAGTAAAATTTCCCATTGACTTCAAATATAAATAGCTCACTTTTTTTGGTCTTAGTCTATTTTTTGCTGTTATAACAAAATGCCTGGATTTGGGTCATTTATAAAGAACAGAGGTTTATTTCTTAGAATTCTAAGGGCTGGGAAATTGAAGATGAAGGAGCCCACCTTTGGGAAAATCCTTGATGTGTCACCCCCTGGCAGAAGGGCTGCAGAGCATTGATTGGGTGGGGTTGAGGGTGGGGCTGAGGGTGGGGCATGGGTTTAGCCACAACCTGCAGTATGGCACAAATCCATTCCTGTGGGCAGAGCCTTTATGACATAATCACAGTTTAAAGATCTCACCTCTTAACATGATTACATTTGGGACTAAGTTTCCAAACATGAACTTTGGGTGGGAGAACACAAAACTAGCAATTTCCATGGAAGGCTGTCTTTAATGCAGTTTAAAGTAGTGGTTGCCTCTGGTTTATGCTGAGGATCATGATCCATTTGCTAATTTGACATTCAGCAAATCCCTGAGTATGCTTTAAATATTAATAGTGCAGATGGAGGTGATGCAGTCCTCTACACAGGAATTGTTCATTCCTGATCCTGGGCATGCTGTAACTAGAGTATATCTGGAATCTGGTGGTGCTCAGAGCTGCGTGAGTCATGGAATGGGAAGAGTATCTGGATATGAACTGGGGATAGAAAACAAGAAAGCAGTGATGGAAAAGAGGCCTTAGCTTATAAAAAGAAATAATCACTCAGGAATAGTATGATAAAAGGATTAGAGAGAAGAAATAGGCTATTGCCCCAGGGAGATGACAGGGTTTCATAGATTTTTTTTTGTTTGTTTTGGTTTTTCTCCGGTACTGGGAACCGAACTCATGACTTTGTGCTTGCTAGGCAGGTGTTTTGCCACTGAGCTAAATCCCCAGCCCCTCATAGGTTGTTTTAATGATATAGTTTTATTGAGATCTCAGAAACTGAGACTTTGTGCATAGCTTAAAGATGTCCTCATTCAAATTAGAAATAATAAATACTGCATATGCGTGACACTTTACTAAGCATTTAAGAACAGTTTTCCCTTAAGCTTGGAATGTAGCAGAGTGTCAGAAGAGCAGTGTAATTGGTTTTCAGTATAATATCATTTCTGAGTTTCTAGCCTTACCTCAGCATTTAATGCATATGTGTATACTCATTGTAGCATATTCATAAGGTAGGCTGAAAAAGAGTCTTAGTGTTTGGTAGTATGTAAGCATAGCAGATGTCCTCTTGAGGTACATTGTTTTGGTTACTTCTCAGTGGGTTCCAATAAGCAGTCTTTTCTACATGCAGACATTGACTGTTGACTCCATTTTGTTGATATCACCAGAAAAGCATAGCATCAAGGCCTAATCACGCCCTTTAGAAAAGTTACATTGTACCTTTTTTGTTTAGAATAAGAAAGAAATTCCAAAATCTCTTGAATGTCATGTAGTATTTGGCTGAAGACTGATTAAAATAAGCCACTGTCTTTTAGACTACAGCCAGTAATTCTCTTTGATTATTATACTGTGCTGTAATTACTTTCTGAATGCACTGGCAAAGTGGGTGAACAAAACCTCAGGTACTAGTGATTTCTAAATCACCTTTAGGTCTCGTCCTGTTTATCTTTTCTTCAGTGACAGTCAAGAGACTGTTGACTTTGAATTCTGTACTTACTGTCCCACCTCCCAAAGCCTGCCTAAAAGTTTGGTATTCCCCCGTACTTCTGTGTTCTCATACTGGGGCTTTCGTTCCCACTGAGGAGCAGACCGTAAGACAAATGTAGCAGATCTACCTGGAATGTCAATTTTACTGAAAGATTTTTGGTGGATACATAGTGAAACAGCTGTATAATGAAGTGAATTATGAAATATTCATTAGATTTTACCATGAAATAAGATATTTCCAAGAATTTTTTTTCCTATCAGTTCTTCAGGGCTCCTACGCTTCTTTTGTGTGTATGTGGGTAGAAGGTCTATGATGTACCATTTTGTGATCTTCAGATAATCTTTTCTGGAATTCTCATTGTGTGGTAGTCATCACACCTAGTCTGGTTACTGGAAGTGAAGCATTGGACCTTGTTTGATTTAGCAAATTTATGCAAAGGGTGAGCTGATATGTTTAAGGCCTAAATTTTGGTCTTTATGACGAACTACTGTGTATGTGGAGAAAAAGACAGGAAGTGTGCTTTCCCAGGTGCAGTGGACAAGAGTACTTTTTAGGACAGAATTTTATAACTTCTAAAGTAGTTTTAGGCGGGAGCTGGTGGCTGGTAAATGTTAAATGTATTTGCTAAACTCCATAAATATCTGGTCTAGAACTATGAATGTCCCAGAAATATTCTTGGAAAATTGAGGGTTTTCTTGGGATAATAGAAAAATCAGGGTTTTCTTGGGTGGTTATATTTGAGCATGGGAAGCATTGCTTTGTAATTGATTTAGTGTCCCTGCATACCCAGCGGGCCTGAATACTATTCTGGTTAAAAAATAATGAAAAGCAGTTTCTTAGGACTTGAGGAGTCCATAATCCTTTACTGTGATGTAGTCATTTACAGTAGCCATTTAATTGAAGTAGAGAATTCAGAGTTGTATTCCAGTGGCATAGACATGTGCTAAGCCACAGGCATTTGTAGTAATGCTTGTGACAGCTCCAGGTTGTAGACGTGTTGTGAGTTCCCAGATTCACAAATAACAATGATAGCTTGACAGCCGCCACATACAGTAGACACTTGAGGGTGGTAGAAATGGAAGAAGCTCCACAGAGTGAATGCACGCAGTTGGTGGGAACCTTAGCTCTGTCAGCTGGCAGGCTAGGGACTGCCCGGTTTGTCAGCACATGAAATGTTAATGTGTGAACTGTAACTGTGTGTTGTTCACTTGTGGTTCTAGAACTGTATTTACCAAAGTGCCGATGCTGCTGGTGCTAACAACAGCTAAAAGTCCTGCATGCCCAGCATATGTAGGCACTTGAAGTGCTTTCTCTGCAGGGCTTTATTCTCACTACAGCTTCATGAAGCAGTGCTGTTATGATTCTGCTTTAGAAATCAGGAAACTGAAATTTAGAGGCTGTCACACAACTAGGAATTGTTTGAGTTAGAATTGAAATTCATTTAGGTTTGATACCAGATTCTCTATGGGTTGAGATGAGCTGCTGAATTGACTGCTACTGGTATGCTCAGTCCTGTAAGACCTACTGCAAACCTTGATTAAAACCTTAAAATTTTAATGGAATAGAATAAAATGAATAGTTTGCTTTTTAAATGGTTCTCTCTTTACAAAATCAATGTTAATTGTAGAAAAGTGGAGGGGATATAGATCCTGTTCCCCGCCCCTTACAGAAAATTAGTCTTTAATTTTTTCAGTTTTTACAGATGACTACTGAAAACAATTTGAGTTTCTAGTATTTTTATATATTTTATGCATTATATACACACATATGTGTACATACATATATGAGTAGGGTCGTAATGCACATTATTTTATAACCTATTTTGCTCATTAGTTTGCTATTGTTTTATATATTTCTGAATCTTTTGCCGTGATGAACACTTCTTATTGTTAAGATTATAACTAAATTTCTGAATATATTATTACACAAGCAATATTATAACTATGTTTACATATTCTGCACCAATAGTTGCTTCCTTCAGATAAATTCTGAAGCAACTAATTCATGAGTTAAGCTACCATTGAGTGCTTACTAAGAGCCAGAAAAATTCTGTATCTCAGGTAATTCTCAGAGCAAGTTTATTGTCCCCATGTTACAAATGTGGAAGTGAAAGCCTGGACATGACATGATTTGCTCAAACACAGCCACATGGCTCTCAGTCTCTGCAGCTACATGTTGCTCAGGCCCACCCTGGGTTTTCTGTCTGACAGCCAAGCTCAAGGTGAGCTGGAATTCAGAGAAACAGTGTCCCTATAAGAGCGCTCAACCAATGAAGGATGGAAATTGGTAGAGAAGTACATAGGCCTTTTCATCTCTCCGCTGGGATACTTCATTTGTCTCTATAGTTTCTCAGGGTGTTTGAGCATAACCATGTTCCATTTGCCCACAGTGGCAACTGGTGTGGCAACACACTTGTTTCTGTTTTTTGTTTTTTGTTTTTTTTTGCTCTCAAATAAGCCGCTGTTACTCAAATCCATGTCTTAACCATGAGCTTCTAGGGAAATCCAAACCGAGACATTGAGATTGTTCAACTGAGTAAAAATATTTACCTGTGATGGCCTGTATCTTTACAGAAATCCAGTGCCTTATAAGGTTTCATAAAATATCTAAAAATGCATATTTGAGAAAGATGCAGTTTGTAACCAAAACTGTGTGTGTGTCTGTGTGTGTGTGTCTGTGTTTCAGTACTGGGGATTGAACCCCAGGGCCTTCCCATTGAAATATATCTTCAGCCCTTTTTATTTATTTTGACACAGTCTTACTGAGTTGCCCAGACTGGGCTCCAACTTGCAATCCTCCGGCCTTAGCCTCTTAGAATGCAACAATTACAGGTGTGCACTACTGTCCTGGCTAGAACAGGACGCATTTTATTGTGTGCCTCTTCAGATGTTTATAACATTTCCCTCACCCTCCTTTCCCCCACTGCTCCCTTTCCCTGTGGCCCTCATGGATGGCCCCTGCAGAGTCTGAACTGCTGCGCCATAGGGGCCACACAGGCCGTCTTCCAGCTCACACTCTTCCCTGCAGTTCCTACTGGCTCCCATCCTCCCAGTGCTCAGTAAATACTGTTTGATCTCCTAATTTCATGCTTTTTTAAAAAAAGAAATTTATGATCTTTTATAGTTTAAAGTTAGTTTTAGTTTCATCTCTAGTCTTAACCTCCAAGCTCTAGTGTTTCTAAAGATTCTCACTTTGCTTTGTAGAATTTGGTACTAATGTTCACAATTCCAAAAAGAAATGTGAAGCATTTATTGAATTATAGGCTGCATGGGGAAAAACCATGTAGTCTCATATGGTCTTAACTACAAAAGTGATATGGTAATGTGAATAAGCTGTTTTTAACAGTTTAGCTATAAGGGAGGGCAGTGAAACCAACAAAAATGTATATCTATTCTTTTTAAAGGGTCTTATACTCTGTCTCCTCCTTCTTCAGTATAGCATGTGGAACCCACGACATAGGGCAGTGTGGTGAGCCTATGGTACGTGTCCTGCCCATGTGCTGCACCCAGCTGTTTGTTATCTTTGAGAGCTCTGAAAGGTTTGCCTTCTCATCACTGGCATAGGGCATGCCAGGCAAGTGTTCTACCACTGAGCTGCCTCCTGGCCTCTAATTAAAATACTCTTGACTAGATTTTCCTACACTGAAATAGGAAGACATTGTATTTATGAGGTAATTCAAGATACTTGTCCCTGTTCAGAAAGGGCTGACTGTGGGCTTCTCCAAGGAGAGACTGGAGTAAGGATGCTGTTTGGGGAGCTGCAGTAATTCAAGTGGGGTGGAGGAGGCACTGAGAGAGGCTTTTGGATGGCGGAGCTGAGGGCTGTTGAATGGTGTAGGAATGACTGCCAGGAGCGCCTGGGGTGCTGCTCAGGGTTCTAACTGCAGCCAGACTCGTATGTTTCACCTGGAGAGGGAAATAAGAGCAGATAAGGCAAGGGAGGAAAATAGCTTGCATTTTAAAGTGTGGGTGCTATCTAGGTACAAATACATACCACACTGTTTTCCATGTGTCTTTAAAGCTCAGAGAAATGTGGATTGTAAGTACGTCTTTGGAATTTTCACAGGTGTGTGTTGAAACTCTGATGAATATGGACTCTTGTGTTGAAGCCTTGGTTCTGTGTGTGTTTGGGGACAAAAGGGAAAGGGTTAATCACCATACTACCTATCAAAGTTTGATAATTTTCAGTACACATTGTTTCTCCACCCATTCAATTTAAAGTTCTTATCTGAATGACTATGAGAAATAAAACATGCCAGTCATTTGTCTTTCCATTTTATTAATGAAGATATAAAAATATTCTATTATGTAACTTGTATTACACCTGTGAAGTCTATGCATAATTATACAGTAGTACTTTTATAGAGGAAGCAGCACTGGAGTGCACACACGTTAATTCTTTCACCTCCTTTATGAGAAATTTCAAACATACCTTACAGGTGAAAGTATTGCTCCATGAAAATATGTAGGTCCATATTCATTTATGTATGTTAGGTATCTGCATTTCAAAATATTAAATTATAGCCATCAGCACACTGTTTCACATCAGTTGTATATCATTACCTACATTTCCATTTTCCTATAGTGATATATTAATAAATACTATACACACACACACACTGCAGGCAGGACACAGATCATTGGATGATTTTGATGGACACACACATGTGAAATTCAGATTCCTTTCAGGATAATACAACATTCAGGAGGTGATTGCAGAATTCACTGAGATCTTTTCCATTGCCATTCTTTGCTTTAATTTCCCTCATCCACAGCTGCCGTGCTAGGTTAGTTTTTCCTGTTCCAGAATTTAATCCCTTAGGGCTAGAATATATACTCTTGTGTAAGGCTTCTTTCACAGCATGATGTTTTCACTGTTGATGTTGTTTCATGTATCAGTGCTTACTGTTACGCCATTGCATGGATAGGCCACAACTTACTGATCTGTTTTTTGTTGATGGCCATCTGGGCCATTTTCAGCTTTTGGCAATATTTAGAATTGACAGGTCAGAGGATTGGTGTATGTGTAGTTCTGTGAGAAGTTGCCAACTTTTATCTCAAGGCTGTTGAACCATTTTATACTCCCAGTAACAGTACATGGAAGTTACAGTTGCACCACATTTTAGCCATTCGTGGCATTTCATTGTGACTTTAATTTACATTTCCCTGATCATTAATGATGTTTAACACTTTTATATGAATTTACTGAACATTTATATATTTTGTTTCCTAACATCAGTTCAAATTATCTGCCCAGTGTTTTACTAATTGTCTGTATTTTAATCATTTAGTTACAGGAATTTTAAAAAAATATCCTTAATACATGTCAGATTTATAGTTTTGAAATATTTTTTCCTCTTTTGTGCTTTGCCTGTGTATGCATTCTGCCCCCTACAACCCATGCTTTTAATATGTAACTTAATTAGAAGTGATTAGGATGGGCATCCTGGCCTTGTACCTAATGTTAGGGGGAAGGAATTTGATATTTCACAATAGTGTGTGATGTTACAGATATTTTTGTAGATGATCTTTGTCACATTAAGGAAATTCCCTTCTGTTACTTGTTTGCTGCGTGTTTTGTCCTGACAGATGGTTGCATTTTACTAAGTTTTTTTCTGTATCTTTTGTATTATACAGTTTGTCTTTTATTTTGTTGATGTGAATTAGTTTGATTTTCAAGTATTAAAACCAAACTGGCATTTTGGGAATAAACCCTATTTGATCATGACATATTATCCTTTTAATATATTACCCTTTTAATATATTACTGTGCATCTATACTAAATATTGTAATTTTCTTTATTGGTAGTTTTTGGTATTGAGATCAGGTTGCTCTCATAAAACGAGCTAAGAGTATTTCCTCTGTGTTCTGAGAATTTGTATAACATTGGTGCTGTTTTTTAAGTGGTTGAAACAATTCACTGGTGGAATCATCCCGTCTAGTTTTAATTTACGGTTGGGGAAGTCTGTGTAATAATTTCCTTAGTATAGGCTGTTACTCAGATTTTGTTTTATTTGTGTTTATTTTTCAGTGAATTATTCTTCATTTTCTCCCTCCCTTCATTCCTTCATTCCTCCTGTTTACTTTGAGACAGGGTCTTGCTGTGTTGCCCAGGCTGGCTACAACTTGTGTTCCTCCTGTTGCAGCCTTCCAAGTATCTGGGATTACAGGTCTGTACTACCATGGCAGCAATATTTGTCTTTGATGTAATATATTAAAGAAGGTTGGGGTTTTATTTGAAGGAAAGATTCACTAGGGTATTAATTTTATGAACAAGTTTTTTACTGCTGCCTTCAAAAAAGTCTGTCATATTCTAGACTTTTGTTACGGATTAACAGGATATTTTCAGTAGTAAAATCTCTTAAAAGTACTCTTGCTTATTTCTAAAAGAACATCAGTGAAGTCTTGTTGCAAGTGGAATCCCGTTCCTGCCTGTTCCTTTAGGATGTTCTCAGTCATTCTAGGTCTCAGTTCCCTAAACGAAAATGAGGATATTATTAGTATCTGATGAATAAGGTTATTGAGGAGGTACATAAATTAATAAAGAAAAAGCACATATGGCACTTGAAAAGTATGTTTATTACTGGTAGCATTAGTGTTACCATTAAATTAGTGTTTATTTCTGGTGGCATTGTTACCACAGCATAGTCGGTAATTAATGACTTATGTCACTCACTTATCTCAGGGCCCAGGTCTTTTGGTCATGTGACCCCGAGGTGTTTTGTTGTGGTGCTGTGGGGATGGATGGAACCCAGGGCTTGCACACTCCAGTCAGTCTTCGGCCACTGAGCTAAGGGCCTCCCTGAGAAGTGGGCTCTGGGTGACTGTGAATAATTGGGATATATTAACTCATATCAGATACTGTAGACAGTGATCCATCATTTTTTTTTTCTCTCTCATTGGTTTTGTTAGGATATTTTGTACCTACTGTTAAATGATACTGCAAAACAAGTTACTGTTATAACCTAGGGAAATACCTATGGATAGTTATGGAGTGTGTTCTGAAACAGTTGGCTTTAACTTTTTCAAGTAACAATGCTTTTATTTTTGTTAACACGTCATATATGTCACAGGAAGTGGTGTTGACCCCATAGTATATGCTCACAGAGTCACACACTGAAGGCAGGTGCCCGTTGCTGGCCTCTCTGGCTTCCTAATGTGTTGTTTCTTTTCACATTGTTTTTTTTTTTTTTCTCCACAATTTAAAAATTTTATCTCAGTTTATCTTTCTTTCTTGTGTTTCCAAGATTATGGAAATTGTGCCTTTTCATTGCCAGTTAGTTTTAATAACTTCTTTTTCCGGGTACATTGTTGACAGTGGCAAATTCTTTTTATTGGCTGAGTCATGTTCATTAAATTTTGAAGGTTCTATACTTATTCAAGTAACAGATACTTCAGATTAAAGTCAAAATAGTACCCTAGGCGTTATTTTAAAAGATTTCTCACACCATTCCTGAACATACCTGAAGGTCATATTCCTGCGTAGTATTAACCTTAACAGTTTCTTCATAGTTTAAGAGTTTTTATCATCCTGGAGGAGAGCCTGCAGATCTGTTGACATATTTTCTAAAACATGCTATCTTTAGATATACTAATCACTTTTTGTATTGTTCTTGGCAACTGAATCAGTTGTTAAGCTAGGTTAAACAAGGCTGCATTTGTACTTTGCATATGAATATGACTATTGTAGGACAGAGAGTTTAGTACTGACATTGATACTTTGCCTTTTAAAAATTGATGATGTTTCTCAGAAAGGTGAACAGTAAACAGCTGTGTGTTCTTGGGGCTGGGGATTTAGCTCAGCGGCACAGCGCCTGCCTGGCAAGGGCAAGATCGTGAGTTCGATTCCCAGTACCAGAAGAAACCCCCGCCCCGCCCCCGCCCAAAAAAAAACCAGCTGTGTGTTCCTTAGTTAAAGTTTTGCCTTTCTAAATATTTGGAGCTGCTGCATCCAGGTGGTTTCCTTGCCTTGCAGAAAATAACTTTGTTGGTGCCATAATTTGTATCTGCCATTTGTTACTGGTATTCACAATATTTTTGCTGTTTTCCTCAATCACAATGAAAAAAACAATGTTATTAACAAGCAGGTTTTTACCTGATTTTTAGCAAGTTTTTAAAAAATGGAATATCAAAGGAGGACAATTATTTCATAAATGTATGCCTAGTGGAAGTCTTCATTATAATATAATCTACTGCTAACACTGGTTGATTAATTGAAGTAATTTATTATTCTTAAATTGGTCCATACTTTTAAAGTTTTCATTTTATTTTTGCTATTGTCATTATTATTATATGGCTTAAAAAGAAAATTACTTTCTCATTGTTTTGGAGGCTGGTGGTCCAAGACCAAGGAGACAGTAGGGTTGTTCTCTGCAGTCCCTCATGGCCCTGCACGTACCATCTTCTTTTTTTTTTTTTTTTTTTTCTCTGGTACCAGGAACCGAACTCACGACCTTGCGCTTGCCAGGCAGGCGCTTTTGTCGTTGAGCTAAATCCCCAGCCCCACGTACCATCTTCTTGCTCCCTTCTAACATAGTAGGGACTTTCACCTTTTAAAACTATTTTGGCATATTTTACCTGTAAAAGGCAGATGTTGGTAGGCAGCATATGGAATACTTAGATGTTGAGAAATTAAGAGCTGGTCGTGGTGGCACACACCTGTAATCCCAGCACTCAGGAGGCTGAGGCAGGAGGATTGCTGCAAGTTTGAGGACAACCTGAGCTACATAGTGAGTTCAGGGGCACCCTGAACTATACAGTGAGACAAAAAACTGAGGGAGGGAGGGGAGGGGAGGGAAGAAGGGAAGGGAAGGGAAGGGAAAGGAAAGGAAGGGGAGGGAAGGGGAGGGGAGGGAAGGGATAAGGGAAGGGAAGGGAGGGGATAAGGGAAGGGATAATGGAAGGGATAAGGGAAGGGAAGGGAAGGGGTTAGGGAGGGAGGGAGGGAGGGAGGGAGGGACGAAAGGGGAGAAAAGAAATTAAGTATTGTGTCTTGCAAACCTGTAATCTAGCTACTCAGAAGCCTGAGGCAGGAGAATTGTGAGTTTGAGGCCAGCCCGGGCAATTTAGTGATTGTCTGAGAGAGAAATTAGGGAGCACATTTGAATGTTAATCTTCAATCTCTTACAGCTCACAGATAAAAGGATCAGAGTAGAGCTTGCTACAAGACTGAGACCCTAACTCAGGAGACTTATTACTCTGTAGTCTTGAGTATGTTCATGGCTCTGAAGTGCCTGACCCCCACCCACCAGTGAAGTTGTAGTTTTGACTTCGATATCTATTTGGTCAATTTAGCCGATGATTTCCCCCTACTTCAGAAAGCAAGCAAAACTGCCTATTCCAAAGGTCAAGAGTTCACACCTCCTGTGGGGATAACCCTGACTATAACTGCCTGCAGTTATTTGTAAAGTTTGTAGCTCTTGCCAGTGAACTCTCAGCACTGCTGCAAAGCCCAGAGGGCCCTGTGCTGTCACAGCACAGCCAACCAGGCCAAGGCTTGAAAGCCACAGAGAACTTGGTGCAGGAGGAGCAGAGTGTGCTGGGAACTCTGAGGGAGTCATGAGCCTTTTGGGGTATTTTCTTGAGTTTCTTTTTTTAATTTTATTTTAAAAATTAAAAACTAACAAAACAACAATGAAGACAAAATCAAAACAACAAAAGTGACACATGGCCTCAAAATGATAGGAATTAACAGTGGTTGCTACCTTATATACTGTTACCTTCAACGAATTTCTGCATTTCTTGAGGGTCCTGGGACAGTTAGTAGTGACTCTAGGGTCCCTTTGTTGGTCGCCAGTACTGTTAAAAGACAAAGTCACAAAAAATTTCATTCTATTTAGCTTTTGCCTATAATTGGTGCATCAGGGAACCCTATAACAGGGAAGAAGTCTCCTGAGCAGTGGCAGAACGTTGGTTTTTTAAAGGTAGGGAAAAAGGAAACAGATCAAGAGAACTGGATTAACACGTTACTTTTTTGTAAGGGTAAAGCAGAGGGACTTCCTTCTGTGCTGACTGAGGTGGAGTGGTATCTCCTGTTTTCAGGAAAAACTGTTCTGCTTGGGGAGCTGTTTGCTTCCTTACAATTTCAATTTGATTGTATGACATTTAGCGTGAGTGACTCTATTTTGGTTGCTCTGGTTCTTTGGGGCCTAATGTAGGAGCTAAGCCCAAAGCAACAGCCTCTCCTAGTTTTGTTAACAGAACTGTGGGTAAAATGCAAGATGCAGCCATAATAATGTATTTTTTTGCATCTATAACTTTTTTTTGCTTTCCCATTTCTTCCATTTTATCTCTGCAAATCTTTTCTGCTGTACTTTCAACATATATCCCACACGCTTTCCTTTCCTGTTTTATAGTCTGTCATTTGTGTGTCCATTCTTAATGTCCACATCACTTTCCAGTATTGCATCTTGACACAGTAGCTAAAGGCATCTTTTAAAAATGTGAGTCCTGTTCTTCTTAAAGCTCTCCAGTGGCTTCCCAGTACGTTTGGAATAAAATACAGCTCGTTCCTGTGACTCAAACAGTACCTCCCTAGAGAATCTTGCTTGCTGAGAAATTAAGGAATACTGGGAGAACTTGGAGGAGAAGGGAACAATTAATTCTGGCTTTGAGGACCTCAGAATGATTTAATACAAGAAACAGTATTTGATACAGATCTTGAGGATTTTGTCAGATGAAATTATGTGCTGGACAAGCATATGGAGTGCCTGCTTTGTGCTAGGTGCTGTCACACTCATGCTTTCTTTGTTCAGTAATGGCTAGGAAGGATGTCATTGAAAGAAGGATGCTATTTGTTACTTAGCTTTACTAATATGTACAAGAATAGCTGAGCATTCCTTAGTCTGCTTAAAAATCAAGAAACATTTCATTCACTGGTACCTGTGAGAATAGAATTTGGCATACATTCTCTGCTATTATATATACCTTCTCAGGAAATTTGACTATGTTAAAAATGCATTATCTGAACAAGTTACACAATTACAATATAATGTCATGGGTTTTAGACTTTTTTTTTTTTTTAGACCACCTGTCTCTAGTCTTCTCATGCCTTATTTTATTGAAAAATTCCAAAATTAACATAAAGAAGATGAAGTACAATCAGCTGGGTTGCACTGGGTCATAGAAATGCAGTTTTTGTTTATAACAAATTTAGCATCAGATCTTTACAAAAGCACAGCTTGGTGATTTACTAATTTATTTTTTTCCCATAGTTGCTTTCCTGACTCAGAATCCTGAAGATTTTGACTAGTTTTCACTATGAACCTTGTTGGGATACAGATGTGATGGCTATATAAAGATACATAGCTCTGTTGTTGATAGCTTAGCAGCAGTACTTCGTTGTTACTAAGGACAGTCATAAAGCAGGTCTTAGCTGGGTGTGATGGCACATGCCTATGATCGCAGTGCAGGAGGATTACAAGTTCAAGCCCAGCCTGAACAACTTAGTGAGACCCTGTCTCAGAATTCGAAAGCAGGGTGGAGTAGAGATATAGCTCAGTACAGGGGCACCTGGGTACAATCCCTGGAGTCGGGGTGGTGGGGAGAAAAAAGAAGGTAGGTTCTTGACTGAGTAGAAGTAGCAAGAGTGGAGGAATCTATGATCAGTATAGAGAATTGTGTGGAAATCATCTGATGACTTGTCTTTGAGATTTTTTTAAAATTTCTATTTGTAGTTTCCAAAAAAAGACATTTACTTTAGTAAGTTATTCTGCTGGTCCACAATTGCCTACCTGGCAAGTAGGCTAAACTATTGACAACCAACTCTGTATTGACTCACTTAGTCTGTTTTGACGTTTTTAGACTTATGACCTCCAAAACTTGGATATGCTGGTTTATTTTGTGCATCACTCCTGTAGTCAGAGTTAGTATGTGAGTGTTTCTGCCCCTTGACAATAGTCTACTCTCTCTAGCCAGTTGGGTGTTGAACAGTACAATTCTGGCAGTATTTATCCAGAGCTAGCATAGATCCCATAGGCTAGGACTCAGTCTGCAAGGCTGTCCTCCCTTCAGACACCAGCTGCAAATGGGATGCCCATGCTGTCCATATGTCTGCCCAGTCAGCTACAAATTCTGAAGTTATCCCTCATCCTGTTTGAGAATTTGCTAGAATGGTTCCCAGAACTCAGGAAAGCACTTTGCTGTGACTGGATATAATAAAGGATTCAGTTTAGGAATAGCCAAGTGGAAGAAATGCAGAGGTCACAGTATGGGGCAGAGGGAATTTCCATGCCCTCTGCATACCAGTTTTCCAGCACTGCTGGGTAGTCTGGGGATTAGAGTCCCCTCCTCCTTCTTGGTGTGAACCCTCTTTTGGTGGCTGTGCCTTTTGTACCACCTCTGGGTTTTTTTATGGAGGTTTCATTACACAGATATGCTTAGTGAGACCATTGGAGATTGAATGTGGTCTCCAGCCTTGCCCTCTCCCCATAGAAGTGTGTGTTATTGAAGGGCAGGGCTGAGTTCCAGTGCTGTAATCTTCCCTGGATGTTTCTGGTCACCAAGCCCCATCCTTTTTTTTTTTTTTTTTAAGAGAAGAAAAATAGAAATAAAACAATTTCAAATCAGGCTAATAGAGTAACAATAATTAATTCATTGTTATCTTCATAGTTACTCAAGAATACAAGATACAGGCATGACGTAATGTCTAAAGCAATATGAACACAAATCTTTCTTTTCAGTGAACAAGAGAAACTGGCTGTATAACTATCGGAACTGTCTTGTGTGTGTGTATATATATATCGTAACTGTCATGTGTGTATAAATATTGTGAATATTTATTGTACATTTTGTGTCTTATTTATGCATTCAGCTCCTCAGACTAGTGAGACATTGTGATGTTTACACATATGGGTCTGATTTATTTCATTTATGAGTATGGTCTCAAGTTGCATCCATTTACCTATAAAAGTGTCAAGTTTATCCTTTATGGCTGAGTAATACTCCATTATATACTAACAAACCCCTCATCTTTTTTTTTTTAAAGTCTGTTCCTTGGTTGATGGGCATTTGGGTTGTTTCTAAGATTTAGCTATTACAAATTTTGTTGCCATAGGTGTGCATATATCATTATAGTGTGATACCTAGTTTTTTTGGTATGGGAATCAAACTCAGGACCTTGCACTTGCCAGGCAGGTTGCTGAGCTATATTCCCAGCTCTAATCCTACTTTTTTTTTTTTTTTTACAAAAGGGACTTTATTTGTAAAAAGCCAAAGGGGCCCCTGGGATGTCAAGACAGGCAGGCCAGCTTCTCAGGGGTAGCATTTGGGCAGATGCACTTGGGTGGGGGGTGCCCTCCAAGTCCTCTGTGTCAAACTTTAGGGGCCTCAGCTTCCAGCAATTCTGGAATAGGCTCCTCCTTGGTCAGCATTGGGGGATTCATCAGTCCCACCTGCAGATATGACCGTGGGTTCTCTCACTTGGCCTGGTGGTGGGGGCTGAGCCTCCTCGGTGATCCCTTCTGGGGGTCTAGCAGGTGACACAGAGCGGCTGGGCTGGGGGGTGCCCCAGGGGTGGGCTCAGTGCCCTTTTGCAGGAAGCCTTCAGAATGGAAACTGTGCTTGCTGTTTTCATCATTGAGATCCAAAAGGACGAGAGGGCCATCTGCTTGGGGACTGGTGCCCCTGCCCTGCCACTCTCAGCCGTGGGATCTCTCTGCTCTGGCACCTGCCCACCATTGCTCCTCCTCCTGGGGGGTCCATCACAGGCACCCACTTGAAGATGCAAAGGGAAGTGTCACCCACAGTCACCCAGCACTTCTCCCATTGCTGGACCTTCTCAGTGGTTGCCATCACCTTCTTGATGTCATCCTTGGCCTGGCTCCAGGTCTCAGCCTGCATGGACTGGCCAGGCATGGGCGCAGTGCTAGGGCTGTGTCCCATGGCAGGGCTGCCTCCCATCTGGCGAACTCCTCAGGAACTCAGCTCTGCGCAAGACCCTGGTGTTGCTCTCCAAGCCTGATGGCTCTCCAGGAGTTGGCCGCACCTTCCCGCTCCCGACAGCCTCCATGAGTCCCTCCCTGCTTCCTGCCTGGCCCCTCCCACAGCTGGGGAAGCATCCTTAGTTTTTTAAGGACTCTCCACACTGATTTCCACAGTGGTTGCACCAGTCTGTACTCTAACCAACAGTGGAGAAGAGTTCCTTTTTCCTCACAGCCCCACCAGCATCTGTTATTGGTTGTTTTTTAATGGTAGCTATTCTTTCTGGAGTGAGATGGAATCTCAGTGTTTTAATTTGCATCTCTCGAATGACCAGTGATGTTGGGCATTTTTTCATACATTTATTTGCTGTTTGTATTTCTTCATTTGAAAAGTGTGCATTCATCTCAGATGCCCAGTTTTAGACTGGGTCTTTGAACTTGGGGGGCCTGATTTTTTTCAATTCTTACATGTTTTAGATAGAAGTCCTTTGAGAGACAACTGGCTATAATTTTTTCCCACTCTGTTGGTTTTTTCACTCTGTTGGTGATTTCTTTTGTTGGCAAAAGCTTTTTAATAGCTTGAGATCTCATTGTTGATTCTTTGTAGTATTTCCTGTGTAGTCTGGGTTTTGTTCATGAAGTCTCTACCTATATCTATGTATTCAAGATTATTACCTATTTTCTCTTCCAGTATATTTAGTGTTTCTGGGGTGTTATGGTTTGGGGCTTATTTTTGCAAGGGGAACAATATAATACAGGACACATATTTTATAACATTATTTATAATAGTCATCCAAAGAACAATATACAGAAGAGTGCAGAAAATCTATCCACACAGACCAAGGAAACTAGCTGAGGGCCTGGATCCCGCAATAATGTCCTACATGAGTCCAGTCGAAGACCCAGAGCTCATAACAGTGCTTCCCACGAATCCAACTGGAGGTTCAGAGCCCACAACAATATCTCATTCAGGCCTGTTTCATGGATCTGTGCTACGAAGGCACAAAGGTCAGTGGTGGAACCTAGGAAGTCTGTGCCAGTAGGATGAAGGATCTGTGTTAGCAGGCTGAGGGATCTGCACTGGAGCCAGAAAGCGACACTCAGAAGAACCAGAGCTCCCCCAAAAAGTACCACAGCCATCTTCAGCAACAGTGAGGTCCTGAACTCCTCCACTGATCAAGATGGCCGAGTTCCCATCAGGAAAGCGAATGCAGCAAGCTTCTGCAGGAGACAGGCAGTGTACCATCTAACCCTCCGGAGCCAGGAAGCGATGCTCAAAGTGAGGACCAAAGCTCCCCCAAAGTGAACCAAAGCCATTCTCAGTGCCAGCGAGGTCCTGAGTTCCTCGGAGGATGAAAACAGCCAAGTTCATCAGGAAAGCCAGCATGACGAGCTTCTCCAAAACAACCAACGGCTTCTTAGAGCTTCCACCAGCTCCAACAGCCTTTCTCCCTTCCCAGCAGCCTCCAGTTCCTTCAGTTCCCACAGTTCCCAAAAGCCTCTTTTCTTCTTCTCCAGGTCTGCCTCTTATGCTGCTTGCAGCAGTCCCCAGGTGGGCCTCCCACACCCAGCACCACGCTTACTCAGTTCAGCTGGGGCTTATTGACTACCAGCTGGGGCTTATTGACTATTAGTTGACTACCAGTTATCAATCTACTACATTTTTTTTTTTTTTTTTTTTAGTGTTTCTGCTTTAATATTTAGGTCTTTGATCCATTTTGACTTTAGCTTAGTGCATGGTGATAGGCATGGATCTAGTTTTAGTCTAAGGCATGTGGAAGCCAGTTTTTCCAGCACCATTTATTAAAGAGATTTTTCTTCCAGTGGATGTTTGGCTCCTTTGTCAAAGATAAGGTGGCTGAGTGTGACCAAGCCCCATTTGAAGCTACCTAGAAACCCCTTAGCCAAGGCATATCTTTGCAGCAAACCAGAGACCTAATCACTCTGGAGAGGTCAGAGGTTTTAGGAACTTTATTCCTAAAGACCCGAGTTGCTGCCCCCATCCCCCAATTTTGAGAGAAGGTTTCCCTAAATTGGCCAGGCTTGACTTGAACTTGTGACTGTCCTGCCTTAGCCTCCCACAGTACTGTACTGGGATTGTAGGCACTCTTCAGCCCTTGTTTTCTTGTTTGTTTGGTTTTTAAAATTGTACTGTAGCATGTCTGCCCTTGCAGAGAGGTCCTCAGATGCTATGAAGAGATGGGAGGACTGAGTGCATTTGTCACCAAACCTCAGGGGTAATGCTGTCTCTTTCTGACTGGACCTTCCTGTGGCTTCTCTTTTAGGAATGCAGACTTACCTTACTGTGTCCCTTCTCAACTTGCCACAGACTCATGTGGCTATTACTACTTCTCTAATAATACCTAAACTCTTACCCATATCTGATCCTTCCTTCATTTTATCTTTGGCTTCTCCTGATGCTTCTTGGTTTTATTTAGAGCTAGATTTTTATCCTTAACATCTCATTTTGAAAATTTAGTTTTATTTTTGTCAGGAAAATAATCACTTTTTTTTTTCATTTTTTTACCTTTATTGGCTTCTTGGATATGTTTATTTGGAGATGCTCTTGTTACTATGGTTATTGCTTTCCCAGGGAATTGACACCCTATGTACTTGACTAGTGACTGATTTATATACATATAACTGTCCCTGGTATCCACAGAAGCCTGGTTTAAGGACTCCATCAGATACCAAAATCTACGTGTGTTTAGTCTTTTTCGTAAAGTGGTATAGTATTTGCATATAACCTACACATATTGTCTAACCTGTTGGCCATCCCTAGCTGCATTAAATGAAAAGGAATCCTCTTGAGCTGTATATTATATAGTCTTTTCACAACATTCACCCTGATTTGTCTATCTTTAAAAAAGTAAACAGCGTTACTAAAGTCAGCATTTGTACTTGTGGTGAACTCCTGGATCTGGCAATGATTCAGGCCCTCAGCTTTAGGAAGTTCACAGCTTTCATGACAAAACATTTCATGTTTTTTTTTGTTTGTTTGCTTTGATTTTTTTTCCAGTACTGGGAATCAAACTCACAACCTTGTGCTTGCTAGGCAGGCACTGTGCTGCTGAGCTAAATCCCCAGCCCCCATGTTATTCTGGTGGTGCTGGTAATGGAGTTTGAACCCAGGGCCTTGGCACTGAGATCCATCCCCAGCCCTCTTTTTTATTTTGTGACAGTATATTAATCTGCTTTCCTGTTGTTGCACACAGTAACTGACAATTGCAACTTGAGAGGTTTATTTGTTTAGTCCATGATGGGGGAAAATTGCTCACCTCAGGAGGAAATGGAGGAGAGGGAGGACAACAAGATACACCCTTGAGGTCGGGCCCCTAGTGAACCACATCTTCAGACCAGCCCCCAGTTCTTAAAAGCACATTCAGTATAGCATCCCCATGGTTCAGTCATTCTCTAACAGCCCCACCTCTGAGTATATAAGACTTTAGGGAGACACTTGAAGCCTAAACTTTAATACATAAGAGTCTCACTTAGTTGCCCAGGCTGGGCTCAGATTTGCAGTCCCCCTGTCTCATTCTCCAAGAGTGCTAGGATTATAGGTGCATGCCACCATGCCCAGCCTAAATCCTTAAGCGGCCATTACTCGGGTGCTATCATCAGTAACTATAGCAGGTGTATTGACAAAGGTTAAAGAAAATTGCTTTAATGTAATTTTTATTGCTTAATGCAGATGAAGAGATTTAGTGGTGTCTTTTAATGGCACCAAAGAAGCCGTTTCTTCAGTTAGCAGTTTGTTATCAGTACTGCTAATAAAAAGGACAAGTTGAGCCTTTTGGTAATTCCAGCACTTTAATCAGTAGTCAGGCATAAAATTTGCAATCAACAGCTTTACTCTCCAAATTTCTTTGGATAGATTTTCTTGTTTCTTCTGTTTACCTGGCTAAAACCTGAAGAAAAATCTAATTTTTTCAGAACAAATTATATCTGCCATGCTTTCTATATATTGTGTAATTTACTCACCATCAGTAAATGGTTGTTTTTTTGTTTTTTTGTTTTAGTAAATGGTTCTTATTGGGAGCTGATCTGGCTTCCTATCTTCTCAAACGAGTGTATGGGGTTAAATAAAAGTGGTTTGGGGGTCCAGGAAGGTCGGAACTCTCTTGGGCATAAGACCAAGACTTCTCTGGACTGCCCATATTTACTGGGTCCTTAATAATTCAGGGGGGTTCAGGAAGTGGAGGGCACTTCGGAAGCAAAAGCCCTGAAAATGAGCAGGCCTGGAGAACTTAGAACAAAGACATTCTAAGCAGTTAAGTCTTACTAATTTAAGAGAACTGTCTTCCCTCTAAGGTTGGCAGTTACTGCTGCCCTGGAATAGGAGGAAGAGCCACATGTCCTCAGCTGCAGTCTTCTCTTGTCTTCAGAGGCTGTGAATATGAGCTTTCCCAGCACAGCCAGAGCACGCTGTGGGCAGCACCTTGATCCTCCCACAGCCCAGGCCCAACAGTTGTGATTTTTTTGGGGGGGCAGTCAAACATGCTACCACATAGGTTTTCTATCAGAGTCTATTTGAGTTGTAACTTCTTTGTTGAGATGATAGGCTTTTTCAGTTCTGCTGTTGTGTCCCTGAAAGTTTCATTGATACACATCAAATTTGGCAGCATATGTTTTCATATAACGTCTTTTACATTGCAGTCTCTGGAAACACAGAATTTCCCTGCAGATTAAGCATAGTGCCTTATTATTTTGTCTCAACAAAAAAACTACTCTTGTCTATTTTTCATTGAGTACTCTTTATACCTTTTCTGCTTAGGGGTTTTATGAGCAAAAAACTTTTTGAAACAACTTTCTCTAGCACAGCTCCAGAAAAGTATTTTCAGTAAATTATTTTATGAAATAGCATAGTTTAATAAGAAGACCTGCATGTCTGCTTGGTAACAGTAAACTGTTTTTACAGGCATACATGCGTAGTGTGCTGAAACATTACCAGCTATTACTACTGTGTTTTTTCTGTACGTTCACAGACACATGGAACTCTGATACACATGGTTCCCACCCCCTGACTGTGGTGGGCATCAAAGTGACATAAACACTGCACCTCCCCTTGTGTTGTCCTACACAGCCCATGCCCAACACTGCACAACTGAGCCATGAAAAATGTCACTAAAGTCAAATAATGCTAAGCGTTGCCAGCTCTTCAGGGCAGCATTCTGCCAGCTTTTTAGATACCCCTGCTATAAATCATCCCTAGGTTACTTAGAGTACCTAATACAATGTAAATGCTGTGCAGTTGTGTATTATGTAGGGAATAGTGACATGGAAAAAAGTCTGCACACATTTATGCAAATAAAATATTTTGATACAGAGTAGGTTGAATTTGCAGATTGAGAAACTTCGGCTATGAAGGGTAGACTGTTTCTTGATTAAAAGTAGTCAGAGGTGTTCAGTTAAGCATGTATTTCAGTATTTGGAGTTTCTCTAGCAACCTACTGTATAGCAATGGGTAGTAAAGAGGTAGAGGAAGACTTTGGAGCATTGTATCACTTCAGTTTTATATTTTCCATATTTCTTTTTTAAAATTTAAGCATAGAGTGACTTACTTTACAAAATGGACCATTGCTTGTATTGGAGCATCTTGAAGAGACATTATTTATTGAACCATGGGAACAGAATATAGGCTCAGAATATTAATTTTTGAAAACTGCAAAGTACTGTTCTGAATTAATTTACAGGTTTATTTGTTGAATTGTCACTAGTCAATCTTTGTAGAGTTATATAAAAGTTGTCAATATTTCTGTTGGGAATGATGAAGAAATTTCAACTGCTATATGGACAAATACCCGTTACTGTTTTAAAAATAATTTGTGCTTTAGTTATTGGCTTGTTTCTAGTCCAAAAGAATATTTACTAAAAAGTTTTAGGACAGTGCTAAAGTTTAGGTAGTACTACTGGGTTTACTACACAAATATTGTCACAAATTAGTTTTTGTAAAATTTCTATAATAGAAAATTATTAGCAGTTCTAACCTCCATTCTGAAGCACATCTGCTGTGCAGAGCTGTGACATCTTCAGGTGGCTGACAGTGGAGTCCTTAGGCTGAGGACTAGGGAGCGGCATAGCAGTGTCCTGCTCATCTCAGGCGCAGCTGAAGCTTGAGGGAAGGGACTACTGTGAGGTGGCTGGTTCCAGAGCATATTTGGGAAGAACCCATACGACTGTTTAAAATCTTTGAGACTGAACTGGTAGAGTGAGCAGTGCTCCAAGGATGCGATTGTGTGCACTTCCTAGGAGCATCTCTCCGACTACTGCGGGGTTCAGTCTCCAGTACCACAAAAATAAATAAATAAAATATATGATGGAATAAGGTAAAATTTCAATCACTTTTTTCTCTTCCAGAGTATTATAGTGTATTTGAAAAGTGAGCTTACTGTTGAATATGAAATTGATTTCTTCTTTAAATTATATTTGCATATCTTAGTCTGATTTGGGAACAAATAACTGCAATTAATGCAGCAAAGACTTAAAAAACTATCACAGACTTGATCTTTTCCTCTTCAATACCTGTCTGTGGAGGTTAGAATTTTGAATTTAGCAGGATCCTTAGAAATCATCTCATTTTTACTTTTACACTTTCAGGAGAGTTGTAGCGTAGGTTGTGAACTTGCTTGAGGAACTGAGATTTACTCACACTGCCATCCATTGATTGTGAGTAACAGCCCCATGTCTTAGGCCGAGGGCATTTATTTGAATTTGTTAGGCTATGAAGTAAACCCAAAGATGAAAGAATGGTAATCACATACAGGTCACCAATATAAAAAGCATGTGCACAGTTAAACAAGTGATGATTGATTTGTACTTGTAATTATATTCAGTTAATGAAGGAATTAGATGGTCACATTTAGAAGAGAATAACTCTTGTGTACCTTGTTTGGGTGCTCCTGCGTTCCCTGGTTTCCATTCATCCCTTACCACTCTTTGTGTCTCTGCTTTTCCCAGCAGGCTCTCCTGCAAGGTAAGCCTCTGTTCTGCTCACTCTTTGCAGCACCCAGTACAACATTAATGTTGCTTGACTGTCGGTTTGACCAGTACTTGCTTGTATACCTATGTGGGACACCTAGCTTTTTTCAAATATTTTAAGTCTGAACATTATAATTTTTTGCAGTGAACAGAGTATCTGTCAGGCGAGAGCTGCTGTGATGGTTTAGGAAGATGGCAACGAGAAGCTGTGTCGACCGCTGGTGGCTCCACAGGGTTCAGCAGAGTCCACATCTATCACCATACAGGCAACAACACGTTCAGAGTGGTGGGCAGGAAGATCCAGGACCACCAGGTAAGGGCTAGCCAAATTGCTGCTGGAAGGTGATCCTATATCACAGAAGAGCATGGTATAGTCAGGAAATAAATCAGTGCTTGAAAATGCTGATAAAAATAATGTTTCTGGAAAAAAACTGTAGCTTTGCTTCTCCACCCTTTTTATTTTTTATAAAGCCTGAATTTAAACAAAGATTTAGAACTAATTATACAAAAACATAAATGTGGTTTTCTATATGTGTCTTCATTAGATCTTCTGATTTTTTAAGTAGCTAGTTTTTGCAGTCTAAGAAGGGGAGAAAGTAAAGGGGGATTGAAATATAAGCTTAAATATCAACATATATCTCACAAGAAACTCAAAGTATAAATAATATGTAAAATAAATGATAATGGGAAGTAGGGAGATCTCTTTCAAATGGGAAGGGGATGAAAATTGAGATGTTACATACATGTACCTACTCCACACAAGGAATATAATCATTATGTACTGCAAACATGTACTAAATAAGAACTAACTGAAAAAAATGATCAATATGTAATAATCTGTTCTCCAAGATGAATGTAATGATTATGTATCATAAACTAGTAATAAAAATAAAGAGAAGCTTAAATTTTGAACAGATATTAAATATTACTTAGGGAGAAATTGTGTATTTGTCTGCTAGTTGATTTCTTAGACCGTAAAAGATCAGGAGCAGTAGACAAAGGAAAAAGTAGATAGGGTTTTGCTAGCATTAGCAATATATTGACAACAACAAGAACTTTCATGAGTTGTAGACTTAAAACTACTTTTTTTTTTTTGTTTTTTTTCCAGTACTGGGAATCAAAACTCACAACCTTGCACTTGCCAGGCAGGTGCTGTGCCGCTGAGCTAAATCCCCAGCCCCCTTAAATATACTTTTAAAGCATATTTTCCAGTGATGTTGGAAATCAAGTGATGTTAAAATTGTCCTGCTTATGCAAGAAAAATAGAACAAATTTTCTTTCATGCCCAGCTAAACTGTTGTTAAAGAGAAGTAGATCCCTAGGACTCCACTACAACATGTATTCATAAGAAAATTAAACTATCCTATGACGTAGTTTTTTTCCATAAAATCTTTGGAAATTCAAAATAGATCTTATAGATAAATAATAAGATGAAATTATTATGAAAATAAGGAAATACTTAGACTGGAGTGATAAGATACTAAGTATCTAAACTGTTGTAAGATGGATAAGTCTTGACAACACATGCCTTGTTGTGTTGGTGAGGAGCTTAACCTAAAAAAAGAAAATCATACCAAAAAGGAATTAACTACACAAAAATAAATAGAACTAATTAGCATAAAATCTACATCATTGAAAAGAGAAACAAGACATACTAACAGAATAAAAAAAAAAGAAAAGCTATAAGTAGGTTATAGTAAGAATGGAAAAAGCACTCTAATTACAGGAAGGAAATGAAAAATTGTAACTGAAACTTTATGCCAATAAATGGGTCATTTTATAGAAACAAAATTTTTAAAAACTGACAGAAAAGTAGAAAAATAATAAACCTATTTATTTATACAAAAAAGGAAAACACAATACACCTATTTATACAAAAAAAGTAGATAAACACAATAAACCTATTTATAAAATAAATCAATAATTACTAATCTGCCCTAAAATTTAAAAAAGATGTAGGGGAGTCCTGAGCATTTTACAGATGAAGTTTTAAAACTCCAGGATACTGCCTGTCAAATCATCACTGAGTATGGTATTTTATAAGGCCAGTATAGTTCTGGTATCTAACAAAGAACAGTTTGAGACAGGAAAATTATAAGCCAGTCTCACTTAATGAACACACACTTACATACATAGAAGCACTCCTCAATACGATTCACAGACCAAATACAGTTGTGTGATGAAAAAAGCAAAAGATCACCTCTGGCTCAAATGGGGATTTTTGTTCTTCATTGCAGTGATTGAAAGGTAATTTAATATTAGCTAACCTATTAATGTAATTTATTAGGACAAAATCTGTAAGAAGTGAGGTTCAAGGGAAAAAGTGATAAAATTAAAATCAATATGTAATAATTCCCAGCACGTGGGGTATAAAAACAGATTTTCTTCCAGTGATAGAAGTGTAAATAAGCTTAAGTACACTTTACTGGATGGTATAGTGTTGAGCGCATTTCTGTTAAACTTGTGAATTGGTTTAGGGTTTTAGTTTTAACCACTTTTCATTCATTGTTGTAGAGAATATTATAGCTAGCTTGCAGTACAAAAAAGAAACAGAAGCTTTAAGGATGAAAACGGAGGCAACAGTGGGCCTCATTCACCAGTGATAGAAGTGTTTATATCAAAAAAAATCCCCAGAGTATCTGCAGACTGACTATTACTAACAGGATTATTCAGCAGGGTTGTTAGATTAGTATTTTAAAATCAATAATATTTTTTTAAATAACTACCAATAAACAACTAGAAAATACCATTTTATAATGATACTACTTACAAATGGATCTAATAGTAATTGGTTTCTTCTCATTCCAGACTATATTTCTTGTATCTGTTATTGGTAATCAGTCTTTTCCAAGTGGAAATATGTTGTTACAATTTGTTAAACATCTAAATTTTCTGTAGTAACACTGTTTAAAGAAATCACTCACATCAATTCTTTATATAATTATGTGCAAATTATTCCATTTTCCTGCATAACATTAATTATTTTTATTTTATGTTTTGTTTGTTTGAGAAAGGGTTTTGCTATGCAGTTCCTGCTGGCTTATAACTCACATTGTAGCCCAGGCCGGCTTCGCACTGTCAGCAATCCTGCCTCAGTCTCCTGAGTGCAGGGATTACAGCTGTGCATCACCACACACAGCACACTAATTGTTTATAATGCTCTAAACTATGCTTAATTTCATTAAGTTTATGAACTTGAAGGGAAGATGCAGTTAAGAATGTGGGTGTAGGGGCTGGGGATTTAGCTCAGCAGCAAAGTGCCTGCCTGGCAAGCGCAAGGTTGTGAGTTCGGTTCCCGGTACCGGAGGAAAAAAAAAAAAAGAATGTAGGTGTAAAGCCTGTAAGCAAAGAAGAACTGTTAATACAGTTGTGATAAACTATAAATTATAGGACAACATGGCATGAAAGAATCATGTTTGTTGAGAGGATAGGGAAAATGGGCATGGAAGGCATCATGGACATGATTGATACTGAGTCAAGTCACAAGAAAGAGAACACGTTTCCTGTGCTGCGTGATCTGTTGTGGCACCAGTTGACTTGGGCCCACTGATCTGCAGCTTGAGCTTGGGTGATGATAACCTCCAAGCCAACTTCATGGATCTCCCATAAATACAATTCTATTCCAAGAAAGCTCACAAGTCCAATTTGTTCATAAGTCTGACAAAGTGATTCTTACATACCTTTGACACAAATATACCATGTAAAGCATAAAAAAACACAAATACAGTAATTCCCCAACTGTATAGTACTACCGTACACTATTGCACTCTATAGTAAGTGCAGAGGAACACACCTGGGACAGTATGAGCTACTTCTACAATTTGTTCAAATCTACAAATATTTGTAAGTTGAGGTCCATTCGGATCTGTGAAAGTTCACAACACAAATAGCCATAAGTTGGGGATTTACTGTAATTATTATTAAGTGAAAATAAGCATTTTCCCCTTAGTTTTAAGGATTACTTACATTGTAGCTTCTCAAAGGTTAGGTAAATGAAAGATTGATCCAAGAAATTAAAGAATAGGCCATTAAAGCTTAGTAAAATAGAATGAGGATAATAGCACAGCTAAGAGTTGAAATAAATTCAGTGGAAAGCAGGTATACCAAGGAGAGGATCTGCTCTAACATCCCCAACTGAGAGAGAGAATCAAGTCATACCATGAGAAGAGGACACCTGTCCTGAGCAGGTCTGGAGCAGCAGTTTTGAAAATTTGGGTAAACTGTATAAGTTCCTGGGAAAATAGAACTTCACAAAACTCATGAGAAGAAATAGGAAATCTGGGCAGTCTTACTTTTTTAAAGAAATTAAGACCATAGTTTAAAAAATTTCAAAAGAAGAGAACTTTGGATTCAGGTGACTTTTTGGTTTGTTTGTATGTGTCTTTAGTCATTTAATGTGTTTAAACTTTCATGAAATGATACCAACATTACAAACCTTTTTCCAGAAATGACCAAGAAAAGGATCAGTTTTCAATGCCCTTTGAGCCCAGCATAACTTTGATACTACAGCTTTTATGAATACAACAGAAAGGAAATTACAGGTTAATTTTACTCGAGAATATAAAGATATTAGGGTCAGCATGCTTCCACACACTGGGGGAAAGTATGGGAAACAATTCATGGAAGATTGTGTCTAGGGTCATGTTAAGAAAACTTTCCTCCATAGTATCAGGTAAGAGAGGAAGATACTTGGTATCACCACATTTTTTTAGCACTGGATTGTGATTCCTAGTCAGTGTAGTGGAGGTAAGAAAAAGAAACAGTACTGTGTACAAAGATTGGAAAAAAGAAATAAAGCCATCGTGTGTTGATGTTACGGATATGTATGGGGGGCAGCTGAACATACATTGTTAGGATTAATAGATTAGAATGGTTAGAATTAACCAACAGACTAATAGTAGATTGGAATTAAAAGACAAGTTCAAAAGGCTTCTGAGGACATTGTCATTATACAAAAATCAGTTTCATAAGACAAATTTAAAAATTTTAAATATTGTTACTAATAAATAGTAAGAAAAATTTATCAAATAGCTAACAAATCTAATGAAAACATTCAAGACCATCATATAGAAAGGTACCAAGTATTAAAAGTCAGTCTAAATAAAAGGTTGTATATTATATTCACATATTAGGAGGTAATTTTATGATACCACTTCTTCCCAGATTAATCGGTTAGGTTTAGTGTAACCTTAATCAAAATTCTAAAAATAAGTTAGTGGACATTGATAACCAGAATATAAAATGGTAGCTTGACTGAGAACACCCAAAGCAATATTGAGGAACAAAATGAGAGAAATGCCCAGGGGCTCTTGTGATTTAATGTAAAGCTATGGTCATTAAAGACACTGCGATATTGGCAAAAAGTTAGACATGTTGATCAGCAGGACAAAACAAGTCATTTGAAGTGTGAAAAAAGGTAAAAGGTAAGCTGTGGCTGTTAGAAGATGGCACTGGATCAGGTGGACAGCCTTTTAAAACACTATCTCAGTTGTTCCTTGATTTTGCAAGGTGTTAGCTTGACTTTATAAAGAATTATTGTCTTTTAGGTCGTGATAAATTGTGCCATTCCTAAAGGGTTGAAGTATAATCAAGCTACACAGACTTTCCACCAGTGGCGAGATGCTAGACAGGTGTATGGCCTCAACTTTGGCAGCAAGGAAGATGCCAATGTCTTCGCAAGTGCCATGATGCATGCCTTAGAAGTGCTGAATTCACAGGAAGCAGGTAAGCCTCTTGCCTCCTGGGGTTGAGCTGAAGTGCTGTGTGTACGCTAAAGGCACTCTTGTCAGCATTTACATCATATATTTATTTGAAATAATCTTTGAATTTGCTTTGTTTTCTACAAAAGTGTGAGCTTCAGTTTGTCCATGACTGTGTAGTCCAGGAGGGTAACCCTGTGAGCTTAGTCTGTCTGCCAGCCTTCTCCCTTGAAGTTGCTTAGTGTGGTTTTTCCTGCTCTAGAAACTTGACTTCGTTGCCAACAAGGCCTAGAAGGGGTGCAGTGCCCAGAGGGACGTGTTTTTAACAGTGTCTTGCTTTTTTGAGGAAACACATTTTCTAATCTACTGCTGACCGCTTGAACTTCAAGTAGAACAAGGTCTCTTCCCTCATTTGTAAAAGCTTGGTTCTAAAAGATATTTGAAAATTTGCAGAGTGCCTTAGGAGGGTGTGAACCATGAATGGTGTCCCCTCTCACATTATGTGTAGCTAAGAAAGGTATGTGGAAAGAATTCACTTAACCTCAGGATTTAAAAACTGTGTGGCAGGGATTAGGTCAGTTTTGTCTTGGTTTAAGAAGTAGGAAAAGAAGTACACCAAAGTATGCTTATTTCTTTGAAGAGATAGGTTTTATAATTAAAAAATTATTATTACATATTAAAAACAGTTACTCTTGTCTGTGTTGTATATTTAGTAATGATTGTAATGATGTAAATGTATGTGAGCAAAATTTATGTATTTTAATAGGAAAGAGTTATCACAGGAAAAGCTGATATTTTCTTAAATATATAGAATTTCAAAACCTATTATAAATATGTGAACTTGTGTTTCTATCTTTCCTAAAAAGGATTGAGGGGTGGGGAGTAGCTCAGTGGCAGAACACTTGCCTAGCATGCACAAGGCCCTGGATTCAGTCCTCAGCACTGCAAACAAACAAATGGGTTGAACATCTAGCTCATGTGTCAGTCGGTTTCAAATGTGAGTTTTAGAGCAAAAAGACATTTTGAAACTTAGATTGTTCTACCTGTGCATGTTTTACATTAGATTTTTTTGGAGGAAATCAACATGTATAGCAGTTTGGACCTTATTTTCATATTTTACCCATTTTGAGGAAATAAATGACTTGAATTTATTCTGGTTTGTTTCCAGGTCCAGAGAGCAGCGTCAGATAGGAAAGTCTGCATGTCTCATGTTTGGGTCCCCTGTTGATAGGGCTGTGTGCCACCATTATGGGCATCAATACCTCCCCAGCATTCTGTCCTGGATGTAGGGTTGCTTTCATTAATGCAGAGAAGAAATGAGACTTGTCATGGCCCTGGTGTATTACTAAATTAGATCATAGTTTGGAGAGTTTATGTGTAGCAACATTTATCTTCCCTATGTTTGGAACATACTGTTATTTTTATTTCTGAGCCTTCTGAAAAGTATCCAGTGATATTAAGAAGTAAACATTAATGTATCCAGACTACTGTTTATCTTATTTTTTAACCAAATGAAAGTATTGTTTTTATCTCTGAGTATTCATATAATTTGCTTTCAAACCACAAATGCTAATAATGTTTTTTTTCCCTTCTTGATCCTTTGCCAACTGAGTCTTAATATGGAGAGACTTGATTCTATTCTCTTGTAAAGTAATAAGCATTAAAAAAATAATGTTCTGGATTACAGAAAGTTTGGCAAACAGGAAAATTGTCCATAGTTTCACTAGCTGAACAACATTTTCATGTGATAAAATTTACAGGATTCTTCTTAGGTGGTTTTGATACTTCTCTGTCACAATTCCAACAGTAATACCATGGAGTAAAGGAGAGAGAATGTTAGGAGAGGCTAGTCAGTGGTAGACATTTCTGCCGTGTGGGCCAAGGCACTGGCAAATAAGCTTTGGATCTATAGTTTCTTCATCAGAAAAAACAAAACATTAAAATAATTCATTTTCTAAATAGTCTAATTTGTTTAGGAAGTGATTGTTTTCATATATTACTTTGTTAAACTCCAATTTGTGATTTTTTGTTGGCATTAATTGACCTAGATGTAGAAGAATAGGAGGGGTGGTAGTTGTTAAAAATTAGGAATGCCCTTGGGAAGGGATATCATTTCTAGTACAGATTCTCAAATTAAGATAGATATGTCCCCCACCTCAGTATTATTAAGTGGGCTCTCTCCCATTCATCTAAACAAGAATACCCGGTAATGTCAGTTAATCATATATTTGCCTGCCAAAACTGTTTGCTTTGAGTTCACAGCCAATACCCTGCTGTGCAAGCTACCTTTTTGCCAAAGCCAAGTTGAGGAGGCTTAACTGTGTGTTCTTTCCCTAAACAAACAATAGCCTGATAAAACTGGTTAGCACTGAAAGAACACACTTACATTCATAAAGGAAAAGCAACTAAGGCTGAGTCTACCTGGTTCTTAATGTTCTATCACTGTTTAAAACCATTTTTTCCATATTCAATATTGTTTATGTTTTCAGTTTATGAAGTGTTAATT
This sequence comes from Chinchilla lanigera, assembly GCF_000276665.1. Classification (NCBI taxonomy): domain Eukaryota; kingdom Metazoa; phylum Chordata; class Mammalia; order Rodentia; family Chinchillidae; genus Chinchilla; species Chinchilla lanigera. The sequence goes on from NW_004955520.1 coordinate 318,927, forward strand.
TTTAAAATTATGGTCACTTCTGTTTGAACAGTCTTTGCTGAATGAAGCTCAGTGGATAAATGGGCCCAAAACCATGCAGTTACCTCTGATTAACAGGGAGTTGGGGGTACAGCCATCAAGGCACCTACATGGATCTCCAGAACTGGATATGAAAATTACTAAGCCTTTTTTTTGCCAAAATCAGTGATCCCACGCCCCACTCCAAGTCCTCTAAATTTTCTTTTCTTTTCTTTCTTTTTTCTTTTTTTTTAAATTAAGGAGAAACAACTTTCTTTGGGGCTAGTCATTTTGACCTTTACAAGATGTTGTGTGTATGTGTAATATTTCTATTTTTTATGAAAAAGGTGGGTGGTAGGAATGTTTTCCTTTATTTTGTTTTTAGTGTGGTGTGCAATTATTTGATATCTTGGAAAGGACAGGAGGTGCTAAATACAGTAGATTATATTTGAGATTTCAAAAAACAAACCACATATTCTAACATTTTTGAGAAAGAACCAAATTAATGGTCTAGCTATATAGTATATCTTTCCATTTCTCTAAAAGACATTGACTTAATTTTAAGTACATTATGCAGAGAGGTATTTTTGATTTAGTTACCACATACATTTGTAAGTTTTTATAGATAATTATTATAACTACATTGTTGATCCTTATGGTAATTAGTGGAGGTAAATTTGCACAGTCTGTAAAAGGTTTAACTCATTCGAAAATAGGAAATAATTCTTCAAATCTGCTATTTAAAAAGAAAGTGATATGCATAGCCAGTAGGAGCATTATTCTGCATCTGTTCTCTTTAGCCAACATTAAGTGTATCTTTCTAGAAGGAAAAACTCAAAATATACTATGGAATAAAAGACTGCTTTTGTTTTACTTTTTTGTCTACTGGGAATAAGAATGTAGCCAAATATATATTTTCCTTGTGATTGAAATTTTTATAATGAATATTGGAATTTCATTTAATTGTTTTAATGCTAATTTGGTGCAACATATATGACCTTTTCTGTGAATTTTATTGTCAGTATGATTTACTCTCTTTAAGATTAGTTTGGGATTAATTGGATTTTAAAAGTTTATAGAAGTAAGTGTATTTTGTTCATAGTGACAGTCATATTTTCCAGTCTTCTAGATTGCCTGCCCTTACTGTGGCACATGCTTTATTGATCTTTGTAACAGTTTGTACATGGCATTAGCTTTGTTCTAGAAACAGGATCAGGGGTCCCAGAAGGTTTGTGTCCTGGCCCAAAGACTACAGCCAGACAGTGGTGTTGGTAGCGTTTGTACTCAGATCTGCCTTTAGAATCCAGTCTTTCTCCACTGTGTCTTGAGATATGATGTGAGGAAGGAGAAAATGGTGTTTTAAGATTGAGACCAGGTATGCTGGTTTGGAGCACTGGTGAAGGTGGTACTGTTAATGAGAGGTACAGAAAAGGCGGGTGAGAAGCAGCTTTAGAGGCTTCTTTAGAGGATTTGTTAATTCTCTGTGGTGAATTAACACATTTGGTTCTGGACATACTGTATTTGGAGTGCTTTGTTGATTTTGTAAAGGGCTGGGGATGTAGCTCACTACATCCCCAGGGTTTAACACCAGCACCACAAAAGCAAAGCAATAATATTCGTACAAATTTGGACCTGAAAAGGGTTTCATAGGTAATCTTGAGTGTTGCTTTTGCTTTCACTCTTAGCTCTCTTAAACCTACTAATTTTATTGAAAAGAAAGAGCTTTGAAACAAAAGAGCCTCACTGCTCCCCAGGATCAGTGAATGGCGGGCTCTTTGTGGTGTTCCCCATCCTGCTCATCTCACGCTTGCTCTTTCCAGTCTCTCGTTTATGCAGTCTGACAAGAAGGGAGTGAGTGTGCCTTGTCACTCAGACTTGGAGGACAGACCTCTCCTGAGGGTGGATGAACCTAGAGGGGACGCATAAAGGAGGTCAGGCCTTAGAAAGGCGGATTTCTTTTTTCACTATATTTCTCTGGCTTTCTGTTCAAGATCTGCATGAAGTGTTAAAAGGCTTTTGAGGGAAGTTAGTTTAGGATGAGAAAAAAAACGAAAACTTTCATTTGCTTTTTGCTGTGTATTTTCATTTTTATTTATTTGTGTGTGTGTGTGTAGTTTTAGTGAAGTCCTGATGGCTTGGTGTGGGGAGTGCTGTGGATCTAAACTAGAGGGCTTTAGCTTTGCTGCCCTCTGGTGGCAGGCTGCCTTCTAAAGCTGTTTCCATGGCTATAAAATGTAGATGGAGGTGATACTTTTGTTAGTGTGCAAGGCAAGGACATTAATCTTAAATTAGGAAACATTAGCTTTGGATACTATTGTTTTAAAAACCTGAAAATTTTGTGTGACTTATTTAGAGAAATAAAAACTGGTGGACAGACCTCAAATTTTCTCCAACCTCTTCATCGTGTTCTCTGGTAAAGATATATTTTAAGGGTTTTTTTTCATCAAAAACTGATTAATTCATCCATTATTTGAGTGTATCTGTATATAAATGGGAATTAGACACAAGTCTTGTCCTTAAGTGCCTTGTATTTTGTGGTTGTTTGAGACAGGATCTAGCTATGTAGTTTAGACTGGTCTTGAACTCACTGTGTAGCCCAGGCTGGCCTTAAATTTGCAGCAGTCCTCCTGTCTCAGCCTCCCAAGTGGTGGGATTACAGGCAGGCACCACCATGCCCAGCTCAGGATCTTGTATTCTTAAAGGGGAGATAAGACACAACCATAGCATAAAACAAGAACAACAAAATTGTATCTGAGGACATGAAATGCCATATATGTGGAAGAAGAGATGAGCAGTCAGGCAACATGGTAAAATGACAAGGCCCTTTGAGCCAGAGCTTAAAAGATGATACATGGATAAAATGTAGGCATAGGAAGTGAAGGACAGAGGATGCCAGGCTGAGAACTAGCATACAAGTACAGAAGTGTTTGTGGAGCAGAGAGTTGTTTGGCCTGATGGGATAAGTACAGAAAAATAGATCTGACCAAGAAGGACACTGGAGATTTGATGTGAGTTTTCGAGCAAAGGGGATAGTAATTAGCCAAGCAGAACTTCAGAAAGCTGGCTGTTGATTGAAAAGGCTGGAAGAATACAAAGTGAGAATGAAATTCAAACAGGTACAGGATGAAGTGAGTTCAAGCAAGAAACCAGTGTTTGTACTGCTTTTACTTTATCCCCTTTGTCATTGAAAAATAATTCTGGCTACCCATTCTCACATGTGAATAGTAAGGATCTCTGGGAACATGTTTGTTTGAACGTTATATGGTACCTAAAATTATTTTGTCTATAAGATGAAAACCAGTATTTTGAGAGAAGTAGGTGAAAAATGAAATGTAGTTCAGTAAAAGTTTGAATTTAGAGTCCAGATATTATTTAAAGGAAAAAAGTTAAATATGTTGCAATATGGCAAGGAAATGCCACTAATTTTCTTAAATCGACACTAAAGTAAAATTAGAGAACCTGTATGTCATATCCATAGTTTAGTAATCTTTCAACAGAGTTGACTTGAAGAATAACTTCAACAGAGTGATATCTGTTTCCTTTGGAGATACTGTAATTCTGTTCTGATTAAAGTAGTGATCAACTTAGTATCCACAAAACCACTAGAGTAGATAGGAGATAATTTTCAGTGTTTTGGGAAGCTAAATAAATCATGCACATCATGTACTTCAGTGACTAGCTTAAAAACCAAGCTGCTTTATCTCGGCCTGAAAATTACCAATTCATAGAGACACTTACCTTAAACTAACCAGAAGTTCTAATTAACTGCTGTTAACATTTTAGGAATTTTTGATCTTACAATTGTGCCAAATACTTTTTTTTGTGGTACCGGGGATCAAACTCAGGACCTTGCACTTGCCAGGCAGGCGCTTGTGCCACTGAGCTATATCCCCAGCCCTGTGCCAAATACTATTAAGAAAAGTTTTAATAGTCACAGTACCTAAATTGAACATGACTTTTATATATCATTGATTACTTATGAGAGAACAGAGATTAATGACAAAAACAGTTTCTTTAGACAGATTCATTCTGAACATCAGGTTCGGAGGGGTTGGTTAGAATAAGAGAATTAAGCTCTAGGGAATATGATTTAGGTGACTGATGTCTCATTTCTCCCAAGCGAGAATACTTAGGTATTTTTTTTTTTTAACCTGTGAATATATTAGAACCACATTCTCTTGTAGGATTGCTTCTTTTCTGTTTTCCTTGGCTTCCCTTTTTGGCCTCTTATGTTATGATCCCCTATAAGATTACCTGCAAGAACTGCCTTAAATTCTAGGCAAGAATTGGGACCAAAAAATGACTTTGGGTCAGCATGAGAGTTACATATCTTTCTCATTTGTTCATTTTTAGCATTATCTTCTAATATTTGTAGTAGTTAATACTTGAAGTTACTCTAATCTTAGTCATTGAAAGGAAAGTTTAACTATTTAGCTAACCTTCTTAAAGCCTGCAGATTTCTTCATCATGAGAGGGATTAATGTTTGGATTATGCTGTATTTGATGGTTCTCTATATTCTGCTTTTTTTTTTGGATCAAACCAGATACAGAATCAGGAATCTTGAAGTATAAATCCTCACTTAGGAATTCAGAAAGTGTGGCTTAGGAGTGCTCCTTTATACCTTTTTGAGGGGGTCTGAAAGATCCTCTTTCTCTTAATTAGGCTTTATCTCAGTCTCTTGTTGCTGAGAGAAATGCCCAACACTCATAATTTAAAAGAAGGAAAGGTTTATTTTGGCTCATATTTGTAGAAGTTTTGCCCATAGTCTGGTGGCTCCAAGGCAGAATAGCATGGCAGAGGGGCATACCATGTCATGGCATCTAGGAAGCAGAGAGATCAAGGGAGGAGCCAAGAAGGGAGGTAAACTCTTCAGGCTGTGCCCCTGTTGACTGTGTCTTCTGACTAGACCCCAGCTCCTAAGAGCAAGCTATAAGCTCCTGTGATCCAGTTACCTTCCAAAAGCCCCACCTGTGAGCACTGAGGCTCTTGGGGGACATCTAGACATAAACCATAACATGTGTCAACTAAAATAATATACCAGTGGATGATATAAAACAACCATATAAAACAGGATGCGAAAGGAGATAAAATAGTCCTGCTGTTGTCTGTTAAAACCAGACAACAAAGTGCTTCATATTAATCCCTTTTCTGTTACTGTAATGGAATACCTGAGGCAGGCTACTTTGTAAAGAAAAGAGATATTTAGCTCACATTTGTGGTTCAGGTCATGGCACAAACTTCTGCTTAGCTAGCACCACAGCAGCACCACAGTAATGGTTGGACATTTAGAAATACACTGCTAGACAGGAAGCCAAAGAGCAAGCAGGATGAGTCAGGCTTTCCCCTCCTATGAAGGATAACTGAGGGATCAGTTTTGGGGCTGTGACCGACCCTGTGACTGGCTGGGTTCCGTGTTTTGTTTTGTTTTGTTTTGTTTTGTTTTGTTTTGTTTTGCTTTGAGACAGGTCTCACTATGTATATGTAGTTGGGACTGGTCTCAAACTCCTGCCTCAGCCTCCCAAGTACTGGGATTACTGACAAGCACAACCATGCCTGACCAAGGTTCCAGAATCCAGCGTTGGTACACTGAAGACTAAGCTTCTGCCTCATGAGCCCTCGGGGAGCAGACTGCAGTGGGATTTGTAAAGATGTAAAACTTTTTCATCTAATCACCAGTATTTTTGTTTTAGAGAATAATTATTTTTCATAAAACGTTACTTTTTAAAAATGTAAACCACACACACAGAGGAAATGGAACCCAGGGCCTCCTATATGCTTGGCAAGGGCTCTGCCACTGAGCTACACTGCAGGCCTCCAGCCTCTAGTTCCTCAGGTAGCTGGGATGGCCCGCCACCATGCCCAGCTATAACAGCTTTTAAATCCTTTTCAAAATGAATTATTAGAAATTAAAGCTGAAATAACTTAGCTATTTAGCACAGTAAATATAATTCATGTAAAACAAGAGCCTCAGAATCTTCATTAGTTTTTAGGAGTGTAAGTGGATCCTGAGACCAAAACCTTGGAAAACTACTGCCATAACTTATGAGCTTCCTCCGCTTTGAAGATATCAATATGTAATACAACCACCATTGTTAATTCCCTACCACTTTGTTTGTAACTCTGTATTGTCTGTATTGTGCTTGTGATACGTTGTAAAATGTTGTATGTCTGTTAATGTTTCCCTCTTTATCTTTAAAATAAAAAAAATAAAAATAAAAATAAAAAATAAAAAACTTATGAGCTTCCTGATGACTAAGAACAGAATTTTATATGTAATCTTTTTATGTTTTCCAGACAGCCTAGCAAGACATTAAAAATTGTCTGTTGGATAGGAATTGAATGCTCCTTATTTTCTAACCCTTTGATGTAGGTGGACATGCATTGCTTAGCCTACAACTGAAAAACCTTTGCTCCTTCTTGTCCTTTTCTCTTTCTGTATTTTTTTTCTCCCCCTGAAGAGGACATGATGAAGGGGCTAGCATTTTAAAATGGGATTTTGCGGGTGGACAGCACTGGTGTGCATTTGGGGCATTGTCATACTTGTGTGTACAAGTGGGTTTGCAGTTGCTATCTCTCCACCACTCACCCTCTTGCTATCTCAGCACTCCCTCTTAGGAGCCCTGGCTCTCTACTTTCTAGTTATTCAGTATGTTAGTGACTTTCTTGTTTGTGATTTTCTCCTTCTTCTTTTACTGCTGCTTTTTTTTTTTTTTTTTTTTTTTTTTTTTTTTGAGGTAGTACAGATTGAACCCACGGCCTTTGCACGGAGCCCCAGACCTTTTAACTTTGAGACAGGGTCTTGCTAAGCCTCTAAATTGCCCAGGCTGGGCTTGAACCTTGTGATCTTCCTGCCTCCACCTCCAAGAGTGCTAGGATTCAGATGTGTATCACCACAGCCAGCTTGTTTCTTGAATTTTTCACAATTACGTTATTTATAATTACATATTCCTGTAATTGTTATTTACACCACTACAATAAACATTTTAAGATAGTTTCTTTCATGACTTTTAAGTCCCTGATCACCAGCTGTTTGGGAAAGCTGCATTAACTTGATCGTTAATCAAGTTTGAGTTTTAATGAGCCCAGCTTTAGTCTTAGAATTGGATTAAAGAGGTCTTATCCTGCTCCAAAATGAAATGGCAAAACGGCTGAAAGAAGCAGGTACTGTTTTTGTGATAAACCTGAATTTCCTAATCCTAAGAAAGTTATTTTAGGCTGAAGTCTGTGGACACAGGGACTCCTCTTTGCAGTCTTGTTTCTGTGTTGGCCTGGCTTGGACTCCTTGTGATGGCTGTCTGGTGCAAGCCCACCTGGTGACCCTTACTGTTCAGACCTCTTTCACAGCAAGCTCTATACTCAAGAACAGCTTGCAGGGCCTGCTGATGTCTCCCCCTTACTTGCATGCTCTCCTGCACAAGTATAGTAATTTGCATACAGTTGCTTTACCTATATTGGTAAATTGTAGCAGTTGTTGCTCATGAGTTAGATTGGAATTTTGCTGGATGTTAAATAGTCTGAAAGTCTGATGTTTCTGTGTGAGATGTTTTCATCTTTGTATGCAAAGATAAAGGGAGCCTTTAACTGAATAGCATCTGTCTTCTGCCCACTGAATAGAAGCAAATTGTAGGAATCACTTCTAATCGCAACACACAATAGTAACCAGACTGGTTCTACAGTTTTTACAGATTAATTTTGAACGTTTTCATGTCAGTGTGTGTTGGGATGTGTTGGTGTGGTGGTCTGTTGTCAGTATGTCAGTGTGGTGGTTTGTGGTGGTGTGTGCCAGGGTGTGTTGGGGTGTTGGTTTGTATTGGTATGCTACCAGGTTGCCCACATCCAGTGAAGAGCATGCCCCCATGCACATAGGTGTGTTACCTCTGAATTAATATTGGGCGTGACTTTTTATAATCTAAACAAGATAGAAAAATTCTAGCCAATCTTCAGAAGATAATATTAAGTAGTGGATCTTGTGAAGTTAGTATTTTATGTAAAAATATTATGACATTATTTCATTAATCCATGAAATATTCCTAAGAAGTAGATGGTCTCATAATCTAAAAGAAGAGCTATGGTGAACTGAATTATTTATATTCCTGCTAAGGTACTATGTTATATAATATGAGAGAAGCATAAATAAAGAGTTTGAAACTGTCAGCCTTCGGGGCTATTTCTGATATAGAGAAGATGTGACATGGTCGGGAATGTTCTAAAGGCTGTGTAAGAGTCACAAATGGCAGGCAGTGGTCATGAGGAACTGTAGTAAGTAAATAGAACATACTATCCATATAAAGGTTCCAAAACTAAATCTCATAAGCTTTACCTGCTATTTCTCTGGTATTCTTGTTGTTCGTTTGTTTGTCCAGACAGGGTCTCCCTATCTGGTTCAGGCTGGCCTTGACCTCACTATGTAGCCCAGGCTGGCCTTGAACTCACAGCAATCATCCTACCTCAGCTTCCCAAATGCTAAGATTATAGGCCTGCACTTCTATGCCTGGTTTATTTTTTGTTTTTTGAGGTGGGTTTTGCTTTGTGGTTCAGGCTGGCTTTGAACTTATTATGTAACCCAGAGTGGCCTCAAACTTGCAGTGATTCTCCTGCATCAGCCTCCCTAGTGCTGGGATTACAGGGGTGCACCACCATTTCCAGCTCTGTGAGTACTTTTAATTTCTGAGATGGTTCATATGGGAAAACTTAAGGGATATTTTGCTATGATGGTGCCATTCATGAGAAAGAAATGTTTATTAAGGAGTCTTATTTGCAAATACCATCCTGATATTTCCTGTGGTAATATGTTAAACACAGAACTGATTTTTTAAAACTGATCCTCCAACTTGAAACTTTCTCAAACCTTAGAGTCATAGCCCCCCATTTGAAGATGTTGCCTGGAGGAGTGGCTCAAACATCAAGGAAGTGGATCTCCGAGTCTCTTTTCTGCAGGTTGTCTTGGAGCCAACTGTGCACTACAAGGAAGAAGGCAGAGTGGGTTTGTGGGCACCCGAGTGCCCTGCATCATGGAAACACTGCCCTGGGCCCTCACCTCCTCTATCTGCTTGCAGTACTTGTACTTAGGGGATATATCTTTAACTTTATGGTTTTTTAAAAACACTTTAAAATATTTTCTCGGTTATATAAATAAATTTGGCCAATCTAAAGTTAGTGGTAATGTCAATATAGTGGTGCTCGTTTGTATGTAAAAATCAAATTATTTGAAGTGTCTCTTGCATCAGGCCATAAAACACATGTTTTAAAAATGTAACCTGTAGTCCTATTAATCTAGACTAAGCTGTGATATGTAATAGCTTTAAAGTGTATTTAATGCAGTAATAGCCTTGTTTTGTGTAAGTAGTTGTGTGAAACTCTGTAGTTTTATTAAGATAGAATTATTTCAAAATTTCACGTCCCTGACAAGATAAAGGTTTTCAGGACTTTGGTATTTCTACATTGTTAATTAGCCCAGCAGTGATTTCTTTGCCAAAATTTACCCTTTAATTCACTGAAGTATGAGTTCATATCACTATTATTTAAAACACTCTCCAAGTATTTCTTGTGGATTTCATCTTCCTATGCACACTGATTATATAGTCCCTGTAGCTGCCTCACTCAATCTTGACTTGCTCTGACAAGCTCAGTCGCAGGCCGTTGCCCAGGCTGTGCTTGGGCCTTCTGTGGGCACCCAGCCTCTGCAAACACCACCCTGTGCCTACCTTCCTGGGGCTGGGATGAGGCCTGGGGTGCAGCCAGCTTCCCTGCTTCTTAATTCGGAAAGCATCTTCCTTGCTTTAACAAACATTTAACGCTTACAGAATCCCAACCTTCCATCCATTAAAAACTTCAAATTTAGATTTTCTGGGTTATTTATATTATCACTCACAGGTTTTATAAGAACCCACACACTTTTACCCACATAAAGATTGTTTTAAGAAAAGTTTATTTCCCAGATTTTTGTTTAAGCTTTTTCTAATCTTGCATATTTCTCCATATTCTTTGTTTTAAAGTCACATACAGATTCATTCCTTCTCGTATTTATACTCTTGCCCCCTCCATCTGCATTAGGTAGGTGGATTGATACATAGGTGCCTGGAATGCAGCTGGCACGTGGCGTATCTCCAGCAAGTTCTCATTTGAAGTCGTACCAGTTGTGTAACACAGCTTTAACAGATGTATTGATTACCTTGTGTGTGCCAAATGCTCTGATGGTTGCTCATAGTAGGAGAGTAAAAATGGCACATATGTTACCTTCCTCAAGTCTAGAGAGCAGACAACTGACTACAGTGATGGGATCACTCAGCAACTACATGATATGTGGGGGAGACCTTAGGCTCTGCCAGTTGCTGTGGAGCTTTATGCTATATCTTCTTCCGAGGTCTTGCTAACCGCGCCCCCCCCCCCCAGTGTTCCCATGCTTTATTTTGTTTTTAAATAAGAAATGCAGTGCTGCTGCTTTTGTATCTTTTTTGGCCCCTGTGATACTGGTTCACAAACCAGTACCTAGCCCATGCTAAGCAAGCACTGTACCACTGAGTTGCATCCCCCAGCCTTATATCTTAAGGCAGATAATCAAAGGCTAAGACTTAATGTGGAAAATGTCTTACAAAGAAAAAAAATAATAAAAGCTTATACATTGAACTAAACTACTAAAAATATTGCTGAAGTGTTGTATTGAGCAACATTTATTGATTTTTAAGAATAGGAACATGGCACTCCTAATTAAAATTTCTCTCAGTTTTTACAGTTTGGCAGTATAGGTAATAACTTTATCGTATTCATTTCTTTGAAATACTTATGATTCATCTAAACAACATCGTTTTAAGGGAGCATGTCAATTTATGATGTACTAATTATAAGAAAATGTGTTTTTTTTAAAAAATAGTGAAAGATACATATTCTTAAAGATTACATTACATCTCACAGGTTAACAATGTTCAGTTCGGGGCTGGGAGTATGCCTCCATGAGAATCCTTTACCTAAAGTGTGCCAGGCCTTTATTTTGTCCCTAGCCCTAGTGGGGAAAAATGTAAAAAATGAGGGTCAGTTAGTAGTTTTTTACAAATGTCCTTTCTAATACCTCATACCAAATTAACTTTATATTTAATTTTTAAACAAATTTCATGCACACTAAGTGCAATTTATTTTTAAAGACATATTTAACAAAACTATTCTTGCAATAAAATTTTACATATTTTTAAATTTCAAAAGTAAATGTGGGCCTCTTTGTCATTTATATATTAGCTACCCTGTGTTATTTTAGAAAGAGACTGCTTCTTGGTAAGCAAGCTCTTGCAGTGTTGTGAATTATTATGCAGAGAGAAGAGCAAAGGAAAAGGAGACAGTCGGTCTTGTTTTGCTCACACAGACCTGCCTTTTGACAAGCCCTCCTGAATGGATGTATATTCAGTCGTGACCTGAGGTGCCTTTGTTTTCATTGCTGCTGGGAAGTGGCCTGTTGGAGAGGACCTGCCATTTGCCTTGTTCACACCAGCTGCTCCTCTTCTGGGAGGGTGTCCCCTGGCCTGGGACCGAATTGCTCCCAGGCAGGTGGGGTCACTTCGGTGTTATTGGTTAACTTGATTAACTTGTTTGTAACTTCACTGCGTCTATGTGAAATTCTCTTGTCAGTTCTGGCATGGCTTGTGTTATTCCAATTAAATAAGTTCTTTGTTGTTGTTGTTCGCAATGTTGTGTGGTATTTACAGAAAATTTAAGCAGGACAGAAAGTCATAAAGAGCATTAAAAACAGAGCTGGAATGTAGCTCAGGGGTAGAACACTTGCTTAGCATGTGCACTGGGTTTAATCCAAATAAAAACAAAAACAAAATATCTATAGTTCTACTATCCTGAATAATCAGTCAGTTTTAATGTTTTGTTTAGTGGAAAAGGGGTTGACATTGAGGTATGCTTCAACTCTGTGTTCTTAGATGCTGAATACATGTGCAGCTGGCACTTTTGTTCTTTTCTTCAACAGTTTCATTTAAGTATACCTATTTAAAGTGTACTCTTCAATGGTTTTTGTGCATTCACCAACTTGTACAACCATTACCAGAATTTTAGAATGTTTTCACCACACCAAAGGGAACGCTCACACTGTGCAACTGTCACCCCATCTTTTCCCACCTCCAAAGTTCCTCTGTCCTTCCCTATCATCTAACAACCTCCCGTCTTCTATCTGTCCATAAAGATTTGCCTCTTCTGGACATTCATTATAAATGGAATCATTCAGTATATGGTCTTTGGTAACTGGCTTCTTCCATTTCCATAGTATTTTCAAGATTCGTACGTCTTATAACATTTATCACATATGACATTTTGAAAAGTAAATCTTATCACAAGACATATATTCATACATCTAGGCATGTTTTGATAATTGGCTCTTGTTTTAAAGTTGAGTGAATTTGTGTATAGTGAAGCTAATGACTGAACCTTAAGGTTTTTTTTTTTTTAAATAAAGAGATTAAAGTCAAACCAAAAAAGCATTCCTAAGAGTCTTTGTTTTAAAAACTCAACATTTTAAGACTTGACAAATTTTGGAAGGCAAGGCTGCATAGCAATTTTCTATGCCAAACTGAATGTGAATAGAAATGCATGCTTGACCAAATCTGGACTCTGAGGTATATTCTCTTTAGTCCCCAGGCTCAGTTTTCATGCCTAGAATTTCCCTATCTCCATGGCCATCATTTTTACCAACACAGAAGAGTGTTAGAGTATTAGAAACTTTATATTTTTCTTGATTCTCTTAATTCTTTTTTTCTCATACAAAAGTAGGAAAAAGCAGGTATCATCTTTGAGAGTCTTTGGTGTATACTTTTAGAATGAAGCCCTTTTCTTGGTTAAATAAGCTTTGACTCTTTACATATGGATGGGGATGTGAAATTGTGTTTCCTTGTAATGGTGTGAGGCTGATAGTAAAACAAATCAAAATGAATTCTCTTCTTGCCCAAATACAAGATTAGACCTTTTTGCTTGATTTTACTGTTGTGCTAAAACGTTTCTCCTGTCTTTAGACAAACTCACATTTCTTAGAAAATTTGATACTGTCTGATTTTATGTTTATGCTTAACTCCTTTCACATCCTTTGACATGGCTGATAGGAAGAAAGCTGCACACTAAAACATGAAGTAGGAAGTAACTCTTAGTAGAGGAGTGGTCTGGGGCTTGATAGTAACTCTGATTTGAGTGTTGACTGTCAAAAAATTCTCATTGATGCAAAAGGAAGCTTACCATTATCCAAGAGAAAAATAGTAGAAGGCCTGGGAGGTGCTCAGACAGTCCTCTGGAGGGATTGTGCAGCTGTCTGTGGCATGGAGTGCTGGAGTACAGAGTGACTCCGTGACCAGAACAGGACGGGCAGTGGTCATATCTTGGGGAAGAGGTGCATCCTCTGGTATTTATCAATGGAAACAATTGAGAAGCCTTTCTCAGGGGCACAATATGATCTGGTTGAGTTATTAAAGGATTGCTGGCTGCTGTGGGGAAGCGGACAGATAGCAAGGTTAGAACGGTGAGTTTCGTTAAGCGATACTGTTGTCATTGTCTAGGCTGATCTCTCATCCCCTGTGAGCTGTCCGCTAGTATATATTTTTCATACATATATCCAAAGACTTTGCCTGTTAATGTAGTGTATACATTAAAAAATAGAAAATAAAAGCATTAGGAAAAAAATTAACAAATAGAAATACTACTGTTTTGTACCCTTCCCCAGTGTATGTTTAACTTAACATTGAGCACTTCTAAACAATAGGCCATTTAACAAAAATGATGGCAAAGGAGATAGAAGACAGAAAGTAGGAGGTTGCACTGACAGGATTTGGAAATTTTAGTGAGAGTGAAAAAGAAGGAAGTGGGGAGGGGCCCTATATTTCTGGTTGGTGTAACTATGTGGGTTAGAGTGTGGTTAGAGTGAACGGATAATCTGTAGTAAACTAATTGTGTTTGTTAGAGTAGCAGTGTACCAGAATGAACGTGCACTGGATAGTGCCTAGAGTATCAAGGCAGGTGTGTTGTGGTGAAGGAAGGGTCTGAGCTGTGCATAAAGAAGAGCAAGCAAAGAAATACACATGGAGACAGATGGTGTTGCCTGGTGGCCAGATGGGTAAATTCAGGCCCTTTACCTTCTGGTTGAGTCTTGAGGTTTCTTTAGCTGGAAGCAGAGTCATTGATTCTACAACTAAAAATAAATGGCTAACAAAACACTTTATGGACTGAGGAGTATGAAGATTGTTGCCAGCACAGCCAAATGAATGATCAGCAATTTATCAGCTAGTGGCTGACATCATCAGATTTGCTTAGAGGAGAATACAGTGCATTTGAGGTTGTAAGTTGGGGGAGGATTTCCAGAAACACAGGAGAGGAAAAGACTGGACATAAACAGTTTTGCCTAAGATTGTGGTGAAAAAATGAGAGAAGCTCTAAATGATAATATTTTTTTTGTGTGTGAGTATAGTTGCATGGCACTCCATTTCCTGAGCTATATGCAAAGGTTTCTTATATTAAAATTTGAACTAGTGCTTGTGAAAATGTTTCAAGATGCAGTTTTAAAATGCTCGCTGCTTTGCTTGAAATGTACTGTTCATGATTGTCATGTCTTCTGGCACAGTGCCCTACCTTAGGGCACCCACTTGTTTTCTTTGTGCTTTTTATAATACAGGTAGCTGTACCACTGTAGTACCTGCCTCCCTTAGGTAGCATAGAGCAAACACAGACCCTTTGCTTTTATTCCTTGTCAGTCCTTTGGAAACACCACAGGCCTCACGGGTAGTCTGCCAGCACAGATGCTGATGTTGGGCTCACTCAAGCACTCAGTAGACCAGCTGTCTAGAGAGTGCAAATCAGTTCCAAACCAGTCTTGAAGCAAATATTAATTCATTTAATCCTCAGTGAAAATGCTGCAATGGGAATATCACCATTACAAATTGCCTTGAAACTAACTGCTAGAAATAGAAACCTCTACTGTGAAAAGTGTGAATGCAGCTGAGGTGATGGTGCAAACCCATAGTCCTAGCACTCTGGCAGGCTGAGGCAGGAGGATCAAAAGGTTGATCCCAGCCTAGGCTATTTAGGTAATGAGTCTCTCTTGCAAAATATAAAAAGGGCTGGAGATACAGTTCAGGAAAAAGGCCCTGGGTTCAATTCCCAGTACCACCAAAACAAACAAAAAACAAAAAAAGCATGAATGCTGAGAGTCTGCATAGTAATTTTATACAGTAATGGAGACTAAGCCTAACAGCCTGTTATTTTGCACTGCTAATATCTGACCCAAGACTTTTGTTTTCTGCTCTGATAAAACATCTGATAGTATAAAGTACTGAGGGCTGGGATAAAGCCAGAGGGCCATTCCACACACTGCTATGGACAGGAAGGAACATTCATGACTTGAAGGCCAGAGTAGTTGATGGGTAAGTCTTTTTTTCTCCAGAATGTTGTTATAGGTCTTTTTGTTTACATTTTTCATACATTTTAACCTCTGAGTTTATGTTTTTATTTGCAGCTCACCCTAATTGCTGTCAGCCCTAATCAATAATAGGGCTATTTTAAAAAGTGGGATATCCTTTCATAGGTAGAATAAAAGTAGATGGAACATCAGTGCAAGTCATCCAACTATGCTGAAATGATATTCTTGGACTTAACCTGGGTGGTGAATCTTCTTTCTTGTCTTCTCCCTTCTCCCTCAACTGAGTGAAGAGTTAATAGGGTCAGTATTAAGCAAGAAATGATATCAGCTTGTGCATATGACAGCATGTATAATTTAGGGTTTCAGGAAATTTGGACTGCAGTAAAATTTTAGCAACCTTATCAGAATATAGATCAGTATTTTACTTAATAGTATAAAGTAAAAGTGGAAAGACATCTAGTGCAACAATGTTTCTTAGTAGTTTAAATTGTGAGAAAGATTGAGAGTTCTTGGTTGGAACTGTTTTGTCCTAGTAATAATTCTGACAATTGTCAGATGATGGTTTGCTAAAACTATTGGTAATGGAATGTGGCAATTTCTTTCTGTCAGACACAAGATACATTGTAGGTTTTTCTTGTAAGTTTTTCTTTTTCCTGATTGTCCTTATGTGTTTTTCCTTTAAAATATGGACTAAAGGACCTAGAAGGTAGAACTGGCAAATTAGTTACGTTTTTTTATTTAATAAAAAGTTTATTTTATGGAAGTAGCTGTTTATAAACCTCAGTAAGACAAAAAAGCAGTTAAACTTAAAATGTAATCATTGAATTTTTGTAACTTATTTATCTTCTTTGGGATAATCTCATTAGTTTGTTAAATATTTTATATATATGCCTGTGGTCTTTGTATGTCTTAGGTCATTACTATAAATATTGTGCATGCAACTTTAGTACTAATAGGTTGGGTGGCTGGATGTACTTAGCAAAGGTGACATTTATCAGTCTTATTTTATGTTGGCAAATATCTCCAGTATGTAATATTTTAAAACTTAATTTAATTATGTTGTCTATTTCGAAACTGATGAAAAAATTCTCTTGATTATTTGACTTACATACCATTATTGTGTATGTATTCTTTAAATACAAATTGGCTTGGTTTTTTCTATGGAAACATTTTAGTTAGCTAACAGGAGTTATATTATTTAAAGAACTTAGGTTCAGGGAAATATAAAATGCTGTCTTGTTTGCCTTTCTGTGATCTGTTTTAAACAGTAGATTTGTAAGCTATTAACTGCTTTGTTAATATCAATGGAAAAAAGAAAGTCTCCCCCTGCTGAAAATAATTTCTTTAGGATTTTATAGAAAATTTTTATTATTTATTGGTGGAAATTTTTGGATGTCATAATACAAGAAAACATTTTATTTTTATCACCTTGATTTCAGAGAAGCCCTTTCTCTTTATAAGTTATTACCTTCTCTTTGATTTTTCCCTCCTAAAAAGAATTTACTTCATTGACACTTCAGGTCAATTTTAATGTAAATAGCCAAAAGGTGGTCACACATTCTTAATAATATTTTTTCAAATATGTGTCCATGCTGAGAAAAAAACCAGTAAAATGTGGCTTGTTAAAATAACAATGAGTAGTTATTTTCAAAGTGCAAAGCAAACAAAAATACTTTATATCAGTGAATGTACAACTCTTTAATTGCAGCAGATGGTTTATAATGGCTTGTTTTCCCCAACTGACGGAAATGAGTTAATCTCATGTTGAGCTAGCCTTATTTCCCCTAAATTTTATTCAGATGCAATTCTCCTAAGTGGAATTGTAGGCCTAATGAAATTTACTCTAATGGCCGTAGATCTTTACTTCCTATACTTCATCTTTATTAACTTTTTAAAAATGTAATCCTAAAATCAGATTGCATTCTTTGATTGTGCCACTCAGGAAATAATTAGGCTATAGACCATCATTTGATCTATGGCTTATCCTAGATCCACAAATAAGATTACGTATAAATTATTTCTACAAGTTATGTTAAAGAGGATGCGTTCTTATTAAATTACAGAGCTTCCAGGATGAGGATCTAGATAGGACGTATGTATAGACACATTTTGAGCCTTTCAAAGCACCTGTTAGTTAATGTGAAGTTCTTCAGATGGCCCACTGTCCTTGAAGCTTCTAACACCAAGGTGTCTTTGCAGCCCAGAGCCAGGTTACTGCTACCCAGGACAGCACTAATTTGCGATGTATTTTCTGTGGTAAGCAACATTATGTTTACATTACTTTTTCAAGCTGTGGTACATACTACTTGCGCATTTCCATACTTTTTGTTTCCTTAGGCCATAGTCTGGTCTGTGGTATCTGGGATGTAGAGCAAGCTGCTGTTTTTATGTTGTGATATTTGTTGTGGTTCATGTAGGTGATTTGGTCAGCTTTTGAGTTGGCGTATTAATGAGGATTTAGTCTTAAAACTGTTTTTGTCTACTTCTTCCAATAGAAATGAGACATAATTTTATTTGTTCAATTTTGTTTTTAACTATTTTTGTTGGGAGCAAACTTTAAATTTAGAATTCAAGGAAAAAATTTATGTCCATTTTAAATATGATGTGAAGAATGTATATATGCCTTATTTGAAAGAAGTTTTTGCTGAAGTTGAATTAGTTTTAGCTATGCAACTGTAAGAGAAAGATGTAAACTTACTACTTGCCTTAATAGGTTGATATCTGGGTAACAGGCTCCTTTATTTAGTAGGTTAGGTGTCTGTTGGTTAGGAGTAAGCTTAGGCTTTTGGAGTGCTTTCCTTCACTTGCTTTCTTATACATATATGCACATGTATGTACTGCCTGCAGGGACACACTAGGCTTGTCACTTAGTCACTCAGCTTAGAGTGAATAGATACATATTCTTATCCTTATGTGAGGAGATACATATATCCTTATCTGAATTCCTTTTATACCTATTTGATTCTGAAATTTCCTGTTTTAAAAACCCGGGTTCTAAAAAAGTCAATTATTTGAGTTTTTTCTTTTTTTATTCATATGTACTTTTGACGCATGTATACCTTGACTGGCCACATTATCTTCTGGAAGAGATAAAGATATAAATGACAAAGTGAGTCAGCTGTGTAGGGTGCCACATGACTCAGAACTTTTTAATGTGGTTTAATATCAGTAATGTAATATTATTGATATTGTTTCTTTAATTTTTAAATTACTGGTACAGGCAAAAAAAAAAAAGTTACAAATTTTTAAAAAGAAAAGAAAATCCTAATGTATTTCTTTACTCACCTAAAGTGATTGGATTTGCCCCAGGTGACACAGTTAATAGCAGTGAACCAATTACATGACTTTTTATAAATTCCCCTTCCTTCCTAGATTCCATAGTTAAATATTCCAGAATAAGTGATTAATTAGTAGTCTTATTTCTGAAGTTTCTGCCTACTAGGCCATCTTTTGAAGTAGCCTCAAGTGATTATTGATATTTGTGTTAGTAGGATTCTGTTTAGCTGATTTTGAAAAGACTGTAACTTTCTCCTTAAAAATTTGAGGGCCACATGCAGAATAAATAACTCCTGGGAAAAAGATTGATTTGACCCCCGAAAGATGATACTTTTAAAGTTTATGAAATAAAAGCTTTAAAAAGCAGATTTTTTTCTTCCCCCATTGTTACCTTTAATTGTACACAAACAATATAATTGCCACTTTGTTAAATTTAAATTTGATTGAATTGTGAATAATAACACCTATTTGTCTTTTAGTCCTGTTTTAAAATATTCTGTCATTAAGTGCGAAACTAGATTTGTGAAAATTTAAATAAGGACAGTAAGTGAAATGGGCTTTAACCAAAACTCAGTATCGAAGGCAAGATTGAAATGGCCACTCCTAATTTAGAGGTTCTAATTGGAGTTCCATTATTTATAGTATACTGTGTCAATGACATTGCCATATTTTTTTTTATTAGAAACAAAAATTCACACACTTTTCTACGTATTCTCCTTCAGCTAGGACAAATTAAAGTCAAACTTTGTTTTTGGCTCTACTAATCAAACATGGAGAGAGTGACCCTAACGTATCAGCAGCTGTGTAGTGGAACAAGGCAGGGTCACTGATGTAACCACCACATGATGTTCATAAAATATCGTCATTTACCCCCTAAGATGGTTATGAAATTAGCCATTTATATGTTATGAGCACAGATAGCCATGCAGGAACATAAGCTATGTGGAGTCATAGTTACAGAGCACAAAGTGTAGTGGTAGCTGACAGCCTTGCCTAATCTTAGCTGCTGCTTCACATTTCTGGTTATAGCCTTTGGTATTCCTTACCAATTTTATCACCTGTTAGTCTGTTAGCGGCAGGGAAAAAGGTAATTGTGTACCTGTAGTTCATAATTTACCTGAGACTTTTATTTAATACAGCACATTTGTGCTCATTTTTAAGGGAACATAAATTTCACCGGGCTAATTTTTGCAACTTGACAAAATTGATGAAGAAAAAAACAAAAAGTCAGATTAAATATCAGTGTGAGAAAATGACAAGGGGAGAGATTCCTTTCCTCTTCTCCATTTATAGAATGAAAAGACAGATGGCCCATTATCACAAAGAACCATTTAGCAAAGAATTTTAAAAGTTGTTCCTGGACTGGGATTCTCCCCATTTTAAAAGGATCTTCTTTAAATGTTTTTTCCCATACCATATGCATGAATAAACTATAGTAAATAATTTTTATAACTAATGATATTAGCCACAAAATATTACCCACATTTAAAAGCCTTTCTAAACAGATGTATTGAGTAAACTTTTAACAAGCTGAACATTCAGAACATGCTTTGTAAATTGCTGAAAGATTTTTTCATTCATTTTATTGCATATCAAATTTGTGCTTTTTAAAAAAATCTGTTCAATGAAGTCAGTAGGATTGAGTTGAAATTTTGACATTTTTTCTTAAATTTATATATTTGAGTTAAAACTTAGATTTCAGTTAAAGATTTCAGTTAGTGAAATTACGAAGATTACTGTTGAAACAGAATGCATATTTTAGATGTGAACAAAATAGCTACAAGCATTAAACAAGTCTATAACTCACTGACATTCAGCTTTATCATTATTTATACAGCCTGATGTTTTCACTTAAATTCTCTTTTTGTTTGTTTGTTTTTTTGTTTATTCTTCTGGTACCAGGAATCGAACCCATGACCTTGCGCTTGCCAGGCAGGCACTGTGCCGCTGAGCTAAATCCCCAGCCCCTTCACTTAAATTCTCAAATATTGTTTTTTAAAAAAAATAGTTAAATCATAATGGTTCTGTAGATTGCCTGTGCCAGATGTTTGTATTGTAATAATTTTAAATGAACTGTGGATGTACTTTGTAAAGTACATTCTTGCAAAATTTTATACTTTCTCAAATTTACCCTCCCCCATTGTATATACCTGACCTTCTACCAGAAGGTGGTATCTATTTCTATAAAATATTATGGCCCAATATGGTACGTCATTATGTTAATTTGCCCGGGAAAGTATTTTAGTATGTTTACTAGGCAATAATTATATATTTTTATTTATATAAACATTTATGTGTTTATTTAATTTTGATTTAAAGAATTTTGATTTTTTTGTTTTGTTAATGATTACATGGGATTAAATATTTTTATATTTTATTTGGTTCTCAGAGTCTTAGGAAATCTAATGAAACATGTCACTGTAATTGTGTAATTTGTCATTCAAGGGCAAATTAAATGATTAATCTAAAAATATTATAAACAGTGAAGGAAAAAGTAGGTAAGTTTAGATAAAATTATCTCTGTTTATCTACTCCTGGGATACACCAGAAGTGTATTACATCCTGATGAACTTTTGTTTCTTATAATGAAGCCTACTCTACTAGTATAAAGTAGATCATTTATGCTCTTAGCCCATAGATTACAATAATTTGCTTTACACACAGAAGGTTTTATTTACTTATTTTTTAATATTAGTTGTCTACAAAAATCTTTCAGAATTTCTGCTTAGCACATTTAGTGGCACACTAGAGATAAGAAAAATATATAGTATATCATCTCTCATTTATTCCTCTCCAAGAACAGGAGATAACTGTTTCTTTACTCTCTCATTTACTGGATTAGATTTCAAGATTGTTCTAGTTTTATATTAGGCTCAGCATTTTTATCTCATTAAATTTTAATATGCAGTGACATGAAGATGTCCTATCACTTAGTGGCATCCTAAGATACTAAAAATGGATCTGCATTGTGCATGGTGTGTGGGAATGGATGGTCATTAATTCTCATGGCAGAATCATGTTGGTGTGAATGTAGGTGGTTTTTTGGTTTCTTTCCCCTTACACCAAGTGAAAAGTTAAGAGTATCTTTTGTTACATTAAAAAATTCAGATAAGCAGGTTAATTTAGTATGTGGAAATGTAGCAAATGTTTTGTTTCCACCAATACTGGAAATTTCAGGTCATTAAGCAAAAATGGCAGCTAATTTGGGCAAATTTGATAAATGCATTAGCCTACTTCAGTCTAGTAATAAGGTTCTCATGCTCTCTCTCTCTCCTGTTTTTCACTTCCAGTGTTCTATTTAGGTGAGTTTTTGAATTCTGATTTTTCATTTAAGTTCTCCTTCTCCACTTCATGAGCAGTTGCCCCAAAGAGAATGTCTCATTGTCTTAGAAAATGTCAAACCTAGGTGCCTATTCAGATGCTCATTGAATACTTGTTTTACTCAAGCTCTTCATATATAAATGTTTATTTTTTTCCTTATTGTTGATGTTTTCCATTTGTTTCAAGTGGAAATGATCTCCATCTTCTTGGAGATGATGACAGCATTATGTTGCAGTCTTTCATTTGCTCTGTGTTATATAAAGCTTATATTTTATTTTGCTAGACAAAGAGAAGATACATTTGTAAATATGTGATGGTTTTATGTTACTGTCATGATTTTTAGCTCCTCTATCAAGTTACATATATAGGTAATATTCACCTGTAATGTTTTCCCTTTGTAGGCCCAACATTGCCTAGACAAAATTCACAACTACCTGCTCAAATTCAAAATGGCCCATCCCAAGAAGACTTGGAAATTCAGAGAAGGTAAATTTTCAAGTTACTTTTTGTACTCTGTCTTTGTATTTCAGAAGACCAAACTCTGACCCCACTAATACTGAGAGTAGATTATCAGCTCTTTGAAAGTCACAGCTTTTATGTTAGTAAGCTTTGAAACCATCATTACTGAGTAGATACATGTTACAGTGGACACAGACATTATAAAATTTCATACCTACTTTTTTGTAAAAAACATACAGTACATTTAAAATATTTTAAATATACTTTTTTTTTTTTTTTTGGTTTTTCTCCGGTACCGGGAACCGAACTCATGACCTTGCGCTTGCCAGGCAGGTGCTTTTGCCGCTGAGCTAAATCCCCAGCCCCTATTTTAAATATACTTAACAGCATACAAAATGTCTTTACCCTTCAGTAAGTCTTCTTTGTGTAATAGTCTGTGGGCAGTATAGATTGCACATGACCAACCAGAAAGTTGAAAAATTAATAGTTCTATAATATATTGATCTTGAGATACTGTGGTAAATTTCAGTAGAATACAAAACTATCCTGCTTATAACTAAATGCTGGTGAATCAAGGTCATTATTTCCATGTAGCCTGGAAATACACTTGAAATTATAATGCAGCCTCACGTAGAGATAGATTTTTCTGAGTTAGTGAAGAGTTTGAATTGTAAAGCTACTTTGTGTCAAGATTATTTTCTAAAATTCTGGTATATTCATTAACTAAAATTGAACTAGTCAGTCTGTGTGTCCCATTTTCAAACAATTTTATAGATGTTGATGTTGCTTTTTATCACTGTTAGATCGCCTCCATTTGTTTGGAGGGTTGATCACTATTGTTTGATGGACCATTCTTATATGGGATTTTCCATGAGGAACATTTGTTCCACAGCACACAAGCATTTCTTACTGTGGCTTTTGGTTGGTATTTCACATTTCAAAGATTTTTCATTTTCTCTGTGTTGGTTTAATGTTTGTGTTCTATTCCTGTGGTTGGCTGAGAATTCTGGAGGATAGCTACTTAGCTCTTGAAGTTCCCCTAAGATCTTCCGGAGTGAATTTTGCTTTTGCCGTAGAGCCTACATATATTGGTATACTCAGTCATGGCACTTTGGAAATAGCTTCCAAATTTAGTGAAAATCCACCCTTTTGAATGATGCTATAACAGATATAAATAAAATTCTCTCTGTAGAAATAAGCTTAAAGGATATAGTAATTTCAGTTCTGAGAGTTTTAAAAATACCAGAATAATTCCAAGAGTGAGGAGTACAGTGAAATAGAGAAATAATGAATAACAAATGACGGACCGTACTATCGTTGAGAATAACACATGTGTAAGTAATAAGGAAGAACCAGGAGAGAGTGCAGACAAAATAGAAGAATCTCTGGTTACCATGTGGCCCAGAAAGTAGCTCCTGCAATCTTGCCAAAGATTAGAACCTCAAGGGTAGAAGCAGGAGCCATCCCAGGGTGTGCTGGCTTGGTAAGGTCAGAGGGTGGGCCACTGCATAGGGAACAGACTAGTTAGAAATGAGTGTCAAGTGCAGTTCTCATAGTCATTATGGAAACCCCATGCCTGGTACTAATTGTTTCTCTTGTCATTGTGCTTGCCTAGAAGTGCTCCTTTGGATTTGGTTTTTCTGTTTATATGCACATAGATCTATAGGGTTTGAAAGTAGTTTCCTTAAAATCAAGGTTGTTAGTTTCACTACTCATTTGTTTAGTTGAAGACTTTATCCAGCATTTTGAAAAGTAAAATTTAAATTTCCAAAACATTGGTTTGATTTTTAAATGATTTTCTGTCCATAATCATGCACTAGATTCTTTCTTTAGATGACTCTTCTGTAAGATACCAATCAATTTCTTTCCTCTCCTTTTCCATTCCTTTTCTTTGCGCTCTACCCATTTCTTTTTAGTCTAACAAGACCTACCTTGTCTTCACAAGTCTGCTAGCCATGGTGCTTTTATCACAGACTGATTCCTGGTTTACATTTCTTGACTCGCATTTGCCCTCCTGTGTCTTCTTTGGTACTCTAGTCTCTTCTCAGTGCTGATTCATCTTCCTTTCTGTCCTTTCCTGGACTGATTTTTTTCACACGTCTTTAGGTATTTGCTTTTTCTTTCTGCGTACAGCATACTCTATGCAAAATTGAGGTTGGAGTTGGTGTATTAGTCCATCTTTCATTACTGTGATAGGATTCCTGAAGAAGATTGCTTTCTTAAGAGAGGAGAGTTAATCAGCTCCCAGCTTTGGAGGTTTAGGGCCTGGTGCTGGCATTGGCTCAGCTCTAGGTCAGTGCTTTTGTCTGGGATCTATCATCCATTCCCAGAGGACACATCTAGTAGGCCAAAGGAACCTCCCATTAGGCCCATCTCTCAAAGATCGACACTGTCTGCCGGCACTGCTACCTGCAAGCCTATGCCTCTAAATCATGACCACTTAGAGGGCACAGACTCTGTCCAACCAGAGCAGTTGAATGTTGTAGTTCTCTGTTAGCACTATTGTGTCTGCTAATGCCTTTCAAACCTACAGCCCAGCTTTGAGCCTTCAATTGCTGTCCATGCTCACAAATCCAAATATCCTTAGTGGCCCATGTCATGGCTCTGCTGTGCAGTGATTCTCTGTATCTGTTGGTCCATGAAGGCAGATGGGTGAGCTCTCCTGAGGGACCACACAGGTGACCTTGAAGGCCCACACCTCCCTTCCTATAGCAAGCTGTCTTCTGTGGGTATGCCATTCCATTCACTGGACCAGGGAGTGAGGGGAGCCTGGTAACCAGGTGTCCTATAGACCATGAGTTTGTGACTCATCTTGATTCCTGCCCTCTCTCCTTGCTCTTTTCTTTGGTCGGGTGAGGTCTTCCAGGCTGCTCCTCCCATGCACACTTACAGCTGCACTCCATGACCCCAGTGCCTCCATGGCTCAGTCCAGTTACACTCAGGCACTGCTAAATGCTTATGACATGTGGGACAGGCAGTAGGAGTGGTCTGTCATCTTCATCATCACTGCACACAGTGGTATGGCAGATGATAAGTGCTGTAGGGAAAAAAAGTAATGCAACTGTGTGCTACAGAAGGGCATGGAGAAGTGCTGGATATAGATCTTACTGGGTTGAAAGAAAAGAAGGACTTAGCCAAGCAGGTACCTGTGGAAGCAGAGGGAATGGTCAGTGCAGTGGCAGAAGGTATCATGTGAGCAAGAGGTCCATAGAGGCTGGAGCCAAGCAAGACTAAAAAGGAGGAGTGCAGGAGATGAGGTCCAAGGTGGGGCCAGACTAGACAGGGATCTGATGCTACTGAGAGCATCAGAGCATTCTGAGCAGAGGAGTGATGTGACTTACACATTAATGGAATCAGTCCACAGATGACAGAGGTAGGGGCCGCACTGTGAAAGTAACTGGACAGGAAGGTAGCTAAGAGGCTAGTAACAGGTGGGAAAATTCAGCGCCCACCCCCGTCCTGCTGGACCCTTGGGGGGCAGGTATGACAAGAAGGGGGGTTAAGGTTTCAGGCTGAGCTGGGGGGAGCAGTCTATGAGGGTATCAGAGACAAATGCTAGGGGTGTGGGGTTGAGGTGTTCACCTGGCATCCAAGCAGAGCTGTGGAGTAGATGCACCACTCTGCCTAGAGAAGGCTAGGAAGGAAGACAGGGCATGTTGCTCCTTTCGGTCCTTTCTGTCCTCCAGAAGTGGGGTGATAAATTCACTGTACTAATGATAGCCCTCCTTCAGCTCTGCTTTGTCACAGGTGCATTTGTACACATTCTGTGGTTCTGGAATTGCAGTAGAATTTTGGAGTGGAAGGTATTTCAGCTATTCTTTCTGCCAACCTGAGGGAGAGCCTTACCACACTCCAGCTTTGCCTTCTCTGGCCCCTTGTCACAGCCGGGCGCTTAGGAGCATGCCTGTGGTGGTATCTGGCATCCCTTGTAACTGCCTCCCTCTAGACTGTGTTCATCTTACCCTGTGCTGGTATGTGTAGCATTGGCCTCTGCCATGCCCACCTCATACTTCCTGTGTAGTCCTTTTCTGTACTCTTCTCCACCCACACTAATACCTGTCTTTTCTGAATTCCTGTAACTTAATCAGACACTTACATTTTCTTCTAAAAACAAAAAACAAAACAAAATAAAAAGCAGGTACAAGTGGTGATGAATTTAGTAGGTCAGGAAAAGCGTAAATCTAAGCAGACACAAAAGGAGAGGAGGCGCGAGTTACTGTGGCGCCCAGCAATAATGAGCCATCTCATGGTGCTTTATGGCTGGTTAGGTCTGCAGTTCTTTCCTCCGCCACACCGAGAGAGGCAAGCAGGCACTTTCACACGGGCTGGGCAGAGTTCCTCTAACCACTGCTATTCAGTGAAAGTGTGAGCAAGCACCTGTGGTTTCAAAATCTTGTAGGGGCCACATTCTTAAAAATTCAAGGGAAACAAGTACAATAAATTCTCACAATACATTTAACTCTATATATGAAATATTTTAATAGGTCATCAATTAAAACTTTTAGAGATATTTTACATTGTATGTGTTAGGCATGGATTTTGATGCATGGAGCACATCTTACTTCCTCCAGGGTGTGTTAGGAAAGCTCCCTTGCAGCCTCAGGATGGTGGCTACATATCTGAAAGCACAGCACAGCAAACGAGGGATTGGCATCCTGCAGCTCACAGGCACGTTGGTCCTGCCAAGAGCCCCCCCAACCCCAGAGATTTTCAGGCACTCCGAAAGTTCCATAACCTGAGGATAGACCTCCTAAACCCATAGGCCCCACAGGACAGGTCCATTACACGAGAACAGACCCCATATGCCAGGGACCTGAGGACAGACTGGCCAATAGAAAGCATGTGCAATAGAAAGACTGTGCAACCATGTGTTACAGCAGCCATTGATATTTTCCTACTAATCTGTCCATAACTCTGTAATGTTTGTATTGTTCCTATGCTATTTCATAAATGGATGTATGTTTATTATTATGTTTCCTACAATAGCCATTGAGAATAAGTAATGATTATTCAATTGGTCACTCACGTATAGCTCTATTTATTTCCTTTAGAAGCCACTTTGAAGATACCAAAGTATAGTACAACAACTATTGATAATCTCATACCTCATTTGTCTGTAACTCACTATTATTTGTCTATTTGTTTTCCTGAGAAACTATCTTATAGATAACAATATGTGAAACCATTGATAATTTCTTACCACTCTGTCTGTAATTTGGTAAGCCCCTCCTATTACTATGTTATCTTTCTTTTACTCTTTAAAGTAAAAAAAAGAAGAAGAAAGACTGCAAAAAACTGATACAAAGCAGGGAGCAGATGAATGCCTGTAAATAAATGGGTGAATGTGTTTCATTAACAAAAATTGGTAGTCAATTTTAAAGAACCTTTCAGAGAATAAGAAAATACACTAAAATTTTTAAAAAGAAATTAGACTGGGAAGGAGAAAAGGGAAGGAGGAGGGGGAAGAAGAAAGGAAGGGAAGAAGGAAATTTCCCTGATAATCATAAAACTTGCATGTATGGTATGTGAAAGAAAATAAAGACTAGAATAGGTGGTACAACATCCACTAAGAGTTCTTGGAGAGAAAAAAAGAACAAAACAATAAGGTATTTGAGTCTACAAATATATAACTTAGAAATGTAATGAAACTCAGTGATTTGTCTTTATCAAACTTTGCAAACCTCTTCTGTAAGGATCAGAGATTACATTCTTTGGCGTTTGTAGACCTTAAAGTACCTGTGGCATTTGCTCACATCCTCGTGTAAGTGATATGGCCAATGGTTTGGGCAGTGGTTTGAGCTATGGTCTACACTGAAAAGGCTCTCTAATGCCTGGCCCTGCAAGTGGGGAAAACAGAAAAAGAAGGCCTGCCACCAAGAAAGAGGGCTGTGGAGTTTTAGTCACTAGATGAAAGCAGTGGGATTGTTTGTTTTGTGTTTTGGTTTTGGGTTTTTTTGGTGGTGATAGGGATGGAACCAGGGCCTCGAGCATGCTAGACAGATCCTCTGATGCTGAGCTATGACCCCAGCCTAGCACATGTTCTGGGAGGGAGAGCTGTCAGAAGCTTGGGCAGAGGGAGATGAGAGAGCTGCAGAATCCTGAGGGAAGCCCTCCCTAATCTCATCCTATCTGCACAACTTCCTATGAAGCCCCTGGAAGGTGTGTGTTAAAATGAAAGAGCAAACCAAGGTGATAACCTGTGAGGGCCAAGAAATGAGAAAGTGACTCCACGTACAACTGAGGAGACTGGAGCCACCCCAGGCCTGGAGAGAGGGCTCAGAGTTCTGAGGACACATTGGGGATGAGTGAGGATAGGGACATAGGAAAGGATTAGACTAAGAAATTGTTCTGGAAAATAAATGTGATAAGTAGTGAATAACAGGGCACCTGAGTGTTGGTGTGTTCAAAGTGGCGTTGCAGTATTACTGGGAGAATGAAGAAGAAAGGGGGCATGGTCAGAGTTGCAGGAATTAAATCATCTGTATAATAGGAAGTCAGTAGGTAGCATCTAAATCTGAAAAGTCAAGAAGTAATTGTTCTAAACAAATTGCTGTGTTTGATAACATGAGATAAATACCAGAGTATTGAAAGTAGTTCCTTTTAGGGAGAGAAGTCAAAAGTGGTAAGGATAGATAAGCACTGAGGACTGAACCTAAGGCCTTAGCACTGACCTGAGTCCCCAGCCCTTTTTTATTTTTTATTTTGAGACAGACTTGGCTTGAATATGCCGTCTTCCCACTTCATTCTCCCAAAGTGCCAGAATTATAGGTGTGCGCCATCATGCAGAATGCTGTTTTATTTTGAGTCTTATAATATCTTTTTAAACTAGGTATTACATTTATAAGTTTAACTTTTAATCAGTGAAGGTGAGTTAATAAAACATTTACTTTGTATGTTACACTTTATTGATCTAGTACCTTTACTATAATAACACAATAGTACAGTTTTCTGTACATATGTATGTCATTTGTTATATTAGTTTCAGTTCTTTTTAATGATTTGGCTTCCTTGGTTGTGATGGAAAGACATATTCTAAGAAACATGAGCCAGTCCTATGTTAGTCTCAACGTAGAACGTAATTTAGATAATACCTATAAATACTTCACGAATCACTGCTACTATCTGGAAGTTATAAGAGGGACTAATGACCCCAGCACAGGACTGTGAGGGTTAGAGCAATGCGAGTCCATGGCACCCCCATTAGCCTTCAGAGGCAGGATGGACCCAAAGTTGACCGACTTCTGTTGTAAGTACTGCCTTTTGTCTTGTTTGTCATGTTAAAACTCTACTGTCTTAAACTTACCTGTTTTTTAATTTGTTCACTCATAGAGAAGTGAAATACCCCATTATACAATTAAAACATGTACTGTAGGTACTATATGGTTTTATTTTCTGACAAATGTCAATAGCGTTAATGTTACTGAATGTTATCAACTCAGTATATTTTTCCTAGTCTGCTGCCCTATTTCATTGTTAAAATTGAATTTCTTCTGTATTTACCTAATAACTGTTCATTGTGGGCAACACTGGATGAAATGCCATCTTGAAATTTTATTTTGTACATGTTTCAAAAAAATAAGTCTTTGAGTCAGTCATAAATTAAGTATTGTTTGACTCTGTATGCTATTAATATATATACTGCTAATCTCATTGTAAGCTGATATTTTTTGTGCCTGCTTACATTTAGGAGTAGCTCTTTTAGAGAGAACTATTTTACTGGTGGGAAAGAACTAATTCTTTAATGGCTATAATACTGGTCATTGGCACTACAGTTGTTTCTGGAAATACACATTTTTTTCCCAGAAATTTTCAGATTACTGCAAACTGTATATTCTATCCTAAAAGAAATTAACCTATCAGCATTTTTTTCATAGTTTAAAATTAGGAAACCTGTATTTTGACAAAATCTGGAGCTCATCCTATTTATGACTGAAGAAAACAGCCAGTGTAGACAGATCTCTAGAATGCGGCTGGGGGCACCTGCTTTTCCTGTGTGAGAACTGGCATGATAATTGTGAGAAAACCAAGCTTATCCTCTAGCGTTAAAGGCTACAGCATTGTCTGATTCATAAACAGTACAATTTTGCTGGGAATTATTATTGCTACCAAAGATGGTAGCAATTTATTATTGCTTACAAAGATATGCAAGTCAGAATTTTCTGTTTGGCACACTTCCTTGAGAATTGTGTGTAGATGGGCATCTTTTCAGTGAGCAAACTAAAAATTGGCTAAAGATGTTCAGTTCTTTCTTCAAACAAAAATCTGTAGACATATGAACTGCCTGTTTTACCCTTCTCTCAGTGAACTTGGAGATGCATTCTGGTTGGTACTCTCCTTGTAGATGCTCTGTCTTCCATGGCCTGTGAGCCTATGATGCAGTTGTGGAACAGTTCCCTAAGTCACCCCCCCCCACACACACACACCCCTCACCTGCCTGGCCCCCTGCCTGCCCTGTCATTGTTTGCTTTGCCTGTGCTAAAATCACTGATTGTTTTGGAAACAGAGTGGACTAAGGAGTAACAAAAACTAAGAATTCGACACAATATATAGTCAGAATACCATGTGGCTCAGCTGTGAACGGAATGTAGTTCTTCTGTGGGTCATGTAACTCTCAGCGTCCTGTGAGCAAGCTGTCATTGGAGAGTAGAGACAATGCAAAAATGTGAGAACAGCTGGGAGAGAGCAGGAAGACAATAGGAACACTGACAACTGAACTGTTGTTTGGCATGAGCTTTAAAGAAAACCCTGTGTGTTATTTTGATACAAATGAAAATGGCACAGAAATCTAAGAAGACCTAAAATTTTTGCATCTGTACTATAAACCCCAGTTGAATTTATTCAGTAGATGTAATTTTTTAAGTGACTTTTCTCTGTCCAGTTTTTTTTTTTTCCATTAAAATACTCTTCTACTTTTGGGTTTAAATTTATGCCATCATTACCACAATGATATAGTTATCTGTCAAAAACCTGGGCAGCTAGAGATTTACCCAATAGCATAAGTCAGTACTGTGTCCTTAAAATGTACTTTATTATTATTAGCCACTTATAAGGAGCCACTCTTGCAGGATGCTTTTGCCTTCTTGGAGTCATTGTTACATGAGATATTCAGAGAGGCTGTGTGCTTTTGTGTGAGAACTAGATGGATTTACTTGTTAGAAGGAAGATTTGGAAAGATGTTGGTTACTGATGCTTCTGGGAGGAACAAAGGGCAGCCTGCTTTGGTCTTTCATGTAATGTCACCTCTTATCAGAGCCCACCTGGTTCATTAGTCCAGAGAAAGTTCCAGTGTGAGGTTTTCAGTAACTACCATTACAGCTCATGTTTATTGAATATTATGCTCAGGTAAAGAGGCTTTATTACTTCATTTCTTTTTTGCTACAATGCTATGAAATGTATGTGCAGAGCCTAACTTTCTTTTTTTAGGGAAGATTGACACAACTTTTCTTAAAGGTAATTTGGAAGCATATACAGGGATGATCTAAAAATATGTGAATATTTTAATTTTTAGAAGTTTATTACAGTAAAAAAGACACATTGCTGTTAATCCCCCTCAAAGTCCTTCCTCCCCCTTACTTTGAGCACACTTAACCATCACTCTAGCCACTTGCTGAAGCAGCTCTGAAAATCCTGTAGATATGATCAAAAGTATGGTGAATGCCACTTCATCTTTCCCTTGGGAAAGGCAGGCTTCTAAAAGCATCACAGTGTATCGTCCACCTTACTCACTGGCACTGGTGTGACTTCTGGCTCTTCCCTAAGTCAAAATGACATCAAGACAAATAGGATAGTGCAACTGAAGATACTGAATGGAAAAGGACTTCCAGAACTGCTGCAGGGTGTGACAAGAGTGATACGATAGGTGTACTCAAAGTGGAGGGGGGGAATAACTGTGTCACTGTAATAATTTTTTTTTTAATCCCACCTCACATTGAAAATCTTAAGAGATACATGTCTTTCTGCCCAGCAGTTATGTGTGTCAATATTGATCCTATAGAAGCAGTGGAAGAAGATTCAAAGATGAGGTGCTTATTGCAGTATCAGTAGTCACATTGGGGTGATCTACATCCTACAGTAGGAGCCTGCTTGAACTCTGGAGAGCTAAACAAGGGGATGTGTGCTCTCACAGAAAATGCTGCACACCCTGCCTTCGGGTGACCCCACAGTGCACTAGAGAACAGAGTAGTAGGGAAATGGGCTTTCAGTTTTTTGGTCTTTAAAGTTTATGTGTATATTATTAGGTGAGGAAAAGTTTAGAACATAACTTGTATATACCACAGTGTTAGTGATAGTTGCCTCGATATGAAATTTGAATGACTTAAAGTTTATTTCTTCCCTTCATATGTAATTGTGTGTATTTAATCCAGCAAATGTTTAGCTATTGTGGTGGGTGGTCCTTGTTTTTTCTGAAATGATAATTTATTTCTTGTACAGTAAAAATTTAATGTTACATTTTAGGAAGAAAGTTGCAAACTTAGAGATGTTTTTACTAAGCAAGTAAAATGCTGATTATTGGGGTGGTATGTTTGGTTACATGAGAAATTCGTTTACCTACAGTACTTTATTCACAAGACTTAGAAAATGAAGTGGGACATAACTGTGCCATGCTGAAGCATCCAGCCAATCCCATGCTAAGAGACTATGTTCACTTGTCTGAAACCCAAGTTATCTCCAAGGTAGCCAGCCTTTCTTTACATAGAGGAACAATGTTAATCTCATGCCTTGTGTTCCTTTTATTTGATTCAGAAATAAAGTTAATAAGTCTGATAACCAAAAAAAAAAAAAAAAAAAAAAGAAGAAGAAATAAAGAGAAGAGCAGTTCTATTGTAGGGATGATGGGCCATTGATACATATTTTAAATTTTTTATAATTTTAGGCAACTGCAAGAACAGCAACGACAAAAGGAGCTGGAGAGGGAAAGGTTGGAGAGAGAGAGAATGGAAAGGGAAAGGCTGGAGAGAGAGAGGCTGGAAAGGGAGCGCTTGGAACAGGAGCAGCTGGAGAGAGAGAGACAAGAGCGGGAGCGGCTGGAGCGCCTGGAGCAGGAGCGGCTGGAGCGTGAGCGCCTGGAGCGCTTGGAGAGGCTGGAGCGGGAGCAGTTCGAATGGGAGCGGGAGCGCAGAGTCTCGGGTGCTGGTAAGGACCCCACACTGCTGTGTGCCTGCAGTGCACTAGGGTGTTTTAAGAGTCAGGTGCCTGGGCTAAGCATGAGCCGTGACTACTTGAACATTTACTTTTCATTTCTGTTTTGCTCTTATTGCTTAGAAAATTAAAGGACTCTTGGCTGTTTTATCTGGCATTCAAATTCTTCTAACCTCCATATAAACTGGCTATAGAGTATTGAGTGTATTTTTATGGAAATTTTTTATGTTAGATGAACTGGGAAGATATTCCTCTCATAAAATTGCTCACATTGTCTCAAATACTGTATGAAGTAGTAATTACCAGAAAGCAAGAAATTAGCTTGATTATAATCTAAAGTTTTTGAAGAAAAAATTAAAGCAATAGATGAAAAGTATTCTAAAACTGACTGGATATCTAAATATATTTTGTAGTATTGTAAAAAGTTACTAAATCTGATGGAATTGATTGAAAGACATAGATATGCCTAAAATTTGACACATTCATTAAAATTAATATCTGTTATAGGATCTAAGAATTTTTATTCCACATGGCTTGTATCAAAAGTCTCAATGTAGGTTGATTAGATAATGATTGTTTAAGTTAATCTATTAGTTTTGACTGCCTAATTATTTTCTGGAATTACAGCTAACTATACAACTTTTCTATAAGTAACCATTTAAATAGGAAGTTCTTCACCCTTTGCAGTAAACACTTTGATAGTTTTTTTGTTTTTAAAAACTAAATTTATTTATAATATGATTTTAATATTTTAATGGGTTAAATAATGAAAATTAAGACAGCTACTATTCCTTTCTTAAAAAGGACAATTTAATCTATTTAATTTATTAATGTACTTACTTGTAAAAGAAAATTTCATTCTCTGGATCTCAAACTGTGTGTTTACAAGTGAAAGTTCTCAGGAGAAAACAGTTACGTGCACGTGTGCCTGAGTCTGTACTAACTGTAGTCTGCATTTATATAGTTGTCTGATTGCTGGTGTTGTGGCTTCACTTGCTCCTTTTTCTCTCTCCTTTTGTATCCTGTCTCTGCTGCTGCTCCCACCTCTGTCCAGCTCCGTCTCCAGACAGCCCCTTGTATAGTGCTCCACCTCCTGACTACCCCAGTTGCCAGCCTTCTCCAGCACCTCCTCCACCACACGCCAAAGTCATCTCAGCTCCAGTGTCAGATGCCACTCCTGACCACGCTGTTGTGGCCGCTTTGCCACCTGCTTCCACACCCCCTACACCACCACTGCGACACTCAGCGACACGTTTTGCGACATCTCTAGGCTCAGCCTTCCACCCTGTTCTCCCTCATTATGCTACAGTTCCTCGTCCTCTGAACAAAAACTCTCAGCCTTCTTCTCCTGTGAACACACCCTCTTCTCAGCCTCCAGCAGCAAAGCCCTGTGCTTGGTCCCCTTCTAGTTTCTCTCCTCTCCCTCCATCTCCTCCGATCATGATTAGCAGCCCCCCCGGCAAAGCTACTGGTCCGAGGCCCGTCCTTCCTGTCTGTGTCTCTTCTCCTGTGCCCCAGATGCTCCCATCACCGACAGCACCCACTGGGCTGCTGGACTCTGTGCCGTGCCCGGTGTCTCCACCACCTACCTCAGGGCCGCCGCCCCCAGCACCACTGTCCCATGGTGGAACTTCAGCTGCCCCTCCCAGCACCCCCCTTGCCTCAACCCCCTCATCCAAGCCCAGTGTTCTCCCTTCTCCCTCTGCAGCTGCCCCTGCCTCTGCGGAGACTCCTCTAAACTCTGTGCTGGGAGACTCCTCTGCTTCTGAGCCAGGCTTGCAGGCAGCCTCTCAGCCGGCCGAGACTCCAGCCCTGCAGGGTAAGGCTTTTGTTACTGCTGCTGGCAGTTTACCTCCAGAAGAGCTGGTGGCCACAGCTGCCACCTGGAAGGAGAAAGGAGGGCTTAATAGTGGGATGTTGAGATGTCAGAGTGTACCATGTGGGGTTTTCCATTTGAAGAATTAAGGTGGAAATGAATATTGTTTATTCTGTTGTATCATTTGCATTTTGGAGGGTCAATAAGGGGAATTTCCATTTTGTACTGTGTAGTATCTTCTATACTATCATAAGTGGTGTTTTCTAGTAATACTAGAAGTAGTAATACAGTGGTGCCATGGTTCAATAACTTAATTTGTTTTATGATTCTAGAAAAGATGACCATGTTCTTATTCATGCAGGAAAGATGGCATGATCATGTTTGTCACCCAGTTCTTTGAAATTTTACTAGGAAATCTTTATTTTTGATCTTCTCACTCTACAGTCTGAACTCTTTTCCTTTACTTCCTGGGAGACTCAGAGATACACTTAGGGCTAGCTATGTTCCTGAGACATGCTGTGCTGAGTCTCCCCTAGTGTAGTTCTGATCTGGGGACCTCAGTATCAAGCTTTCAGGGGGTACACCCTGAGCCCTGGAGTACCCTGGCTATGCAGGAGGGTGCAGAGGCCAGTGGGCTCACAGTGTGCCCACGTGTGCTATGGCCTCCACACCTGATAATGTGTAAGTAGAGAGGGCCTGTTTCGGAACATGAAAATGTGCCTGTGACCCTATTTGGGGTTTCTGTTTTGTTTTCATTTAGAATTTAGTGAGGATTACAAGAGGGTACTGGAAAAAAATTGTAGTTAGCAGTATTAATCTCAATTTAAACATACCTCTTTGAAAAATCATATTATTTAAACTACTGTAATGTCTTGTTATTACTGTGAATGTTTTTGTTGTTGTTAACTTACAAAACTTTCATTAAAATGGAGTCAAATTCCAGAATGTGCAATTTAGGGCCCAGGATTAGAACTAAAACAGTAATACTGGATGACAGAGGTGTGGTACTTTGTGCCCCTCAAGAGGGGACAGCTGCTCCACTGCCTGTGGCTTCGTGAAACTGGAGGAGTTACAGTCATACCTGTGCATGCTTTGTCCCAGAGACTCTTCAAGTCTTTAAGAGGAGAGTTGCTTACTCGTTTGGTATTCTGATATTGAGTAAATTCATGTTCAATCTCTCAGTGATTTTATGAGATTTAAACATTTCTTATGCACCAACTTGAAGGCTAAAACTTGTACTCAAATTCTGTTACTTACTTCTGAAAGTCATGTTAAGATTTTACTTGCATTAGTAGATTCCCTTACTTCCGTGATTCTTAACATTGGCTACATCTGGAATTTCAGTGTACAATATTTTTAAGATACTGGCCTGGGACCCATTCTTCCTTCACATTCTGAGTCCAGTCACATTGACCATGTAAACAGGAAACATCTGTCTTCATTATAGTAGGATATCAGGATATACTGTCTCAGTACTCACATGGGTTATTTGGAGTATGGCGTTTCAAATAGTCCTTACTGCTACATATACTTGTTCTTTTTTTTAAGGGATGGCTACCGTTCTCCCAAGTTTTATAAGGATTTATTTTGCTTATTTTTCAAATCCCCGTGTAAAAAATCTAATTAGGCAATATGTTGCATAGTTCATTACTAAAGGTCTGACATAATACTTACATAGACACATTGACTTTATATGTTAATATCTTTAAAAACTGATCTAGACTGTAAACATTGTAATAAATTCCTATGTCATAAGTGTTTGAGTCACCCTAACTTCCTGCTGCATTCTGCATACCTGTCCTCATAAAGTACAGTTGCTCAGGTCTCGAATTGATGGTCTAACATTTCCTCCTCTCAGGCATTGTCTTGGGACCACCTGCACCTCCACCCCCTCCTCCTCTCCCACCAGGACCTGCCCAAGCCCCAGCTCCCCCTCCTCCCCCAGGACCCCCACCACCACCCCCACTACCATCGTCTGGGCCTCCCCCTCCTCCTCCTCCCCCTCCTCTGCCCAATCAGGTCCCCCCTCCTCCTCCACCACCTCCTGCCCCACCCCTCCCTGTGGCTGGATTTTTCTCTGGACCTATATCAGAAGACAATCGCCCCTTAACTGGACTTGCAGCTGCAATTGCTGGAGCAAAACTTAGGAAGGTGTCACGGGTAAATACATTCCCACACTACTGCCTTTTAAATGTATGTCTTATTCTTTCTAAATATCTAAAATGCTGGATTTATTGGTTCTAATTTTATGAGCCTGTAGTATTACTTTTATTGATTAAAAATTTAAAATAATTAAAATTTACCAGAAGGTTGCAAAAATCATATACAAAATTTCTGTGAATCCATCATCTACATTCCCAGTTAAATTTTACCAATACTTGCCTCTTTATTTTCTCTGTGTATGTCTTCTTTATATATACACAGTTTTGTCAGTGATTTGAGAATAAGGTGGAAACATCATGCCAGTCTCCCTAAATAACCTCGGTATGTACAGTATTTTGTAAGAACAAGGTCAGTCACATACATGACCACAGGACAGTTACCAAAATCAGGAAATTTAACAATATTTTCAAATTTATTTTGAAATGTATTCAGATCTGCTTTCCAATGTCTTTTATGGCAGTTTTCTTTCAAGGTCTTCTGTTGCATTTAGGTGTGATGTCGCTTTAGTAAGATGGTGACATTTCTTGAATCTTTCAAGATACTGACATTTTTTAAGTCTGTTAGTTTTGTTTAGATTTTGAGTTTGGCATATCTGCATTTTTTTCCTCAACATTTGACTCAAGCATTTTGCAAGCAGAAAGACTACCACACTTGACTGCTGCTTAGTGTATCATGCAGGGAGACAGTTTTACCCCATTACTGATCGTGTTAGCTTTGATAAAACTGTGGCTATACAAAGTCAACGCTATTGATTCTTAAGGCTTAAAATATTTGCGAATTTTTAAAAAATTAACATTGATATGACTAACATAGGAAATCATCATGTGTATCTTCTTGTTAAGATGGAGGATGCCTCTTTCCCTAGTGGAGGGAGTACCACTGGTGTGAACGCAGCTTCCTCCAAAGCCGACTCTGGGCGCGGGAATGGGCCCCTTCCTCTAGGGGGCAGCGGCTTAATGGAAGAAATGAGTGCCCTCCTGGCCAGAAGGTGAGAAATCTCACTGTAGGGGACATGTCCACAATCTGGAAGATTTTGTTGATTTTGTTCTGCATATAATTTAACTAGATGCAGTTTTTCCCTCTTAAGGTATTTTTATCCTAAGAGTTATATGATATTTTAGAGAGCCCAATTTGCCTTCTTTCTAGGAGAAGAATTGCTGAAAAGGGATCAACAATAGAAGCAGAACAAAAAGAGGACAAAACTGTACGTGAGTAAAGCCAGCACCCACCTTAAAATGTGGGATACTAGCACAGTCCATTCAGAAAACCCTACCAGTGATTATTTAACTTGACTTTAATTAATTCAAAGTTACAGTTGCATATTTTCAGTTATTCAGATACTTAAAATGCCTTGCTGTGTTACCCTGTTTCCCCAAAAATAAGACTTAACTGAAAACTAGTCAGCCTTGAAAACTAGAAATCACTTTGCCTTACCTGCTATTACAGAGTGGCCACCATGTGATAGACTAAAGAGGTATAATCTTCTGCATGACCCTGGTGGCCATTACTGCAGTGAGGACCAGTGGTTATTTTCCAGTTAGGTCTTACAGTTATAAAATTGTAGTGGCTTTCTTCGTAAAACGAGTTGATGATGTGGAGTCTTGGGAAAAGCACTAAGGTTTGAGCCCATGGAGTTAATTCTATTCGTATACCCCTTAAAATGACTGAGTGTCCTCTCCTAGGAAGGTTTGTGTGTCCCTTAGTGTGAAACCTTCCTGCCATCCTCCCCAGTCCAGTGGGTAAACTCTCTCTATTCTGTGTGTAACTGTTTTCCCCACACCACTGGGTCATTTCTGTTTCCTGTGACAGCAGTAGGTAGCACAAGTTCACAATGAGAAGGCATCAGGTTGGGTGCTCTAGGGAGCAGAGGGGAATGCCAGGAGGAAGAGAAGGAGGAGGAGTTTCAAGCTGAGGAAGATGGGAGGTGTGGGCAGGGAGTGTACCACTCACACTCAGCGTTTCATGCCTGTGGGGGATGCTAATTCATGCGTTTTTGTACACTTAGGAAGATTCTGAGCCTGTAACTTCAAAGGCCTCTTCAACAAGTACACCTGGTAAGTTCAGGAGAAATACTTTAACCTTTATCAGCTTTCCCTAAATGTTAATACTGTCCAATTAAAACTTTCCCTTTAAAAAAAAAAAATCCCTTTTCGTATATTTGAACTGACTAACTGCTTGGTCCCTAAATTAAAGTTCCTTTTCATACATGAATATATTGGCCTTTTTTCTCTGCTTTTTGTGATCTCAGAAGGTGCTGTTGCTTTACCCCTGACACTGTGACATCTGTTAAAACTCAACTTTTTTTCTCTCAACTTTTTGAAAACCATAATTTTTTTTTTTTTTTTTTTGGTTTTTCTCCGGTACCGGGAACCGAACTCACGACCTTGCGCTTGCCAGGCAGGCACTTTGCCGCTGAGCTAAATCCCCAGCCCCTGAAAACCATAATTTTTATACTTGTAAAATTTAGTATATTCTTGTCAGTGATTTAATCATTCTTAAAGGTAAAAATTAAGTGAGCATGTTAGCTAGCACTGTGTTCTATTTCAAAACATCCTTAAATTGAGAAGGTTGTCATTTTAATCATTTGTTTGAGTAGAGTTGATAATCCAGGAAATGAAGTTCTGGTTTATAAGCTAAAAAGAATCTCTTAAAAGCTTTTGGGAAACATTCTTAAATACAGTAAAATTTTAACACTGAGAACCCTTGGACACAGAATATCTAAATATTAACAAAACACATGTTCCTGGAGGCTGCCAGAGAGCAGTACATCCATTATGGGACATGAGGCTGCTTGCTGTGTGTTGGCCAGAGATCGCAAACAGGGCTCTTTATTTCCATGCCTATTTTGGAATGAAATGACATAAATAAATTCACCGAGTTCATATTCAGAATGGTCCACAGGAAGACAGTATTCAAAAACATCTATATTAATTTCTACATATTTTAATTTAGAGACTACCAGCCACCTGTAGAACTGCTTTCCTTTTTTCTTTTGATAATTTTTTAAAGCACACTTTTGTTTTTGTGATTGTAATGTGTGTGTATACACACACACACATACACACACTGCCTTGATCTAATGGATTGGTTGAACAGCAAACATTTAGTAGTCTGATTGCTGTATTATGATTATATTGTAACTTTGTGAACTAGTTTTTGGTCAGCCCACTTTGTTTCTGTCCTAAGTAGGACTGTATTTACTATATAAGTTTACATTATCTTTATGAGAAATTCACGGGCTTGTGACTCACTTTAGCTTTATTGTTCTTATGAAATTAATCATATATACTATCATTAAGACTAGATACTTTAGAACAGAATCAGATTTAGGGTCACTGAATCTTTAAAATATGACAAGAATAGAGGATTCTCTCCCAAGAGAGGGAATTCATTGGGTACAGACCTGCTCATGATTCTCTGAAGGTTCGCCACGGACCCCAAATCCACATCCCCTTAATTCAAATATGAAAAACTAAAGCCTGTGTTTTGTATGGGTTTGCCATGTATAAAATCAAGAATTTATTCAGAGGGACCTGTGGCTGTTTTTATTTGTTTCATTCTTTTTTTAAACTGACGTTGTGTCAGGTACTTGATAGGCCACAAAGAAGTGAGGTCCTAAGTACAGCAAACTAAACTCATAGTACAGTTGTGCATGGTGAGGCAAAGTTAATCTTTTATGACTGGACATTGGGTACTGATGTGCCAGAGAAGGAAGAGATCATGCAGTCACTTGGACCATCTTTGGGGGAAAGAGTGACATGCCACTGCAAATTGAAAGTAGAGCATTGGGTATGACTGCCATAGGGGACAGAAGGATACTTGAGGAAGGCTGTGTGTCATGAGCAGGAAGAGACTGGGAAGTGGTAAATAGATACAATCTAGAGCAAAGAGTTCTTTCTGGTGAGCATTGGGAAAATAGGTTGGAAAGGGGGAGAAACAGTGCTGAGAGCCCTTCATGAGAAAATGTGTTCATGGTTTATACTGCAAGTATCAAGTTAACTTCATCAGCCAGAATTGCTGGAGGCACATAAAGATGTCACTTGTGAGCAGAGTGATGTGGAATCAGGGAGGGCTGACTCAGGGAAATCAGTGAGGAAGCTCTATTGCAGGCAACCAGTGTGTTTTCAGAGAACCTCTGTGGAGAACCAGCCACAGCCTTTCCTCCTAAGGTACGCACTTTTGCCCAGAATGGCCTCATTCCTGGGCCCCATAGAGCAGTCTGCTCTGCTCTTCCTCCTGAGGCACGGTGGTCAGCCCTCTGCCCTTCAAAGATGAACAGCATTCACATTTGTCTAATCGACAAAGGACCTCAGCCACCACTAGGTAGCACTTGCTACACCTGGTCCACTTTGGAAGTACTCCCCATCTTTCCACTTGCCTCTTCTTTGGTGACAGTGTCCTGATGACTGGTCCCATGTCTGCCCAGTAATCCCTAATTTTATTCAGGACTTCCCTCTTCAGCTGCCTGGATGATGTGTGGTTGGGTCTGTGATTTCGCCCATCAGGGCACGGTGTGATTATTTGGTGGTCCCCAGCCAACTCTGGAACTTCACACCACTGTGGTGTCAATGAGAGCATGTATTAGTTGTTAAGAGTACACAAGAGTAAATAAAAACATTTAATGAAAAAAGAAAGAATTCCGTGAGTGATGAGTCAAGAAAGATCAGTGGCAACTTTAAGGTTCGTATCTGGATGTTGACTTGAAGCAGAAATGCAGAAACAGGGTGGTGCTTCAAGTAGTAGTTTGAATTTAGTTCTGCATGTGTATATTTTAAGGAGACTGTAAAGATACCTTTGAACATGCAGAGGCCCATTAAGGGGTTTCATCAATACTCAGAGCAGTTTCTTAGTTAAAACTATATGGTGACCCAGCACTTGGGAGGCTGAGACAGGAGAATCACTGCAAGTTTGAGGCC
The DNA here is from genome assembly GCF_000276665.1 of Chinchilla lanigera. Taxonomy (NCBI): domain Eukaryota; kingdom Metazoa; phylum Chordata; class Mammalia; order Rodentia; family Chinchillidae; genus Chinchilla; species Chinchilla lanigera. The sequence goes on from NW_004955520.1 coordinate 361,400, forward strand.
AGCCTGGGCAACATAGTGAACTCAAGGCCAGCCTAAACTACACAGTGATGCCCTGCCTCAAAAAAAAAAAAAAACTGGTGAGATCACATCACAGCTCATACCTCACTTAAACTTCATGTGGCACAAAAGGTTTTCCTCCTGGACAGGATTCCACTTCTGATGTCATCCAGTCCAGTCATCCACTTAGGCCAGTGACACATCAGCCAAGCCTCCCAAAATACATAAACAATTCAAATGAGCAGTCGATGGCTCTCCAGTGGGTTGCTGCATGTCCTTCGTAGTAAGAGCTTGGAGGGAGCTTATTTATATTTAACTGCGTTATCTGCAAGTCCCCACAATTAAGACTCAAGGACTTTTTAAAGGAAACAGTAATGTGCTTATTAGTTTCTCACTTAAAGGTCTGAAAATGTACAAATTAGAATCTTTAATGTGCAAAATTTAAATCACAGTTTTTTTATTTATCTGTGTTACCACAATATAAACCAGTATTTTGCTCTGGCTCTAGTATTTTGTTGTTTGTTTTATGGCACCTCTGGAAATATATGGGACACTTAATACATTTGTTCTCTGTGTTTGAAGAACCAACCAGAAAGCCTTGGGAAAGAACAAATGCAGTGAATGGCAGCAAGTCCCCTGTCATCTCCAGGTACCAATGTTTTTCCTAAATTTTATATGACATGTGTATCTAAAAAGGAAAATATCCAGTTGTAGATTATAAATTGTACAAATGAGCTTACAGAATACCTGTAATCCGCCTACTATTGGACAGTCACTGCTGAGCCCATTGTATTTTACTAGTTGTATCTGGTAAACTCATCCTACATTTGTTTAGCCAGATTGTCTGAAATTTTAGGGCAGCTTTATACCTCCCAATATTTTGGAATAATGCAAACTAGAGAAGAGTTGAGAGAATAGTACAGGAAACACTCGCCCTGGGCTCCCCAGTTGTTAGCATTTGCCACATGTGTCTTGACCATCCATATATCAAAGCGTTTTCCCTTCTGAATAATTTGAAAGTAGTTTTCAAACAAAATGCTGCTTCACTCTAAATATTAGAACATTTTTTCAAAGAATGGGGTCATCTCTGGCATACCAGAATGGCATTACAACTCCCAAGGAATTTAGCATTGAACAGTGATATTATTTAAACAGTATATAGTCATATTTCCTCACTTGTCTGAATGACAGAAGTTTCATATTTTAAACTGAAAGTCAGCTGGAGAAAAAGGCTGTAATCTCAGAAAGCAAAATAAAGCTTAAAACCTTGAATTTACAAGGTAGGAATTTGCTCTTTCTCAGTTGAAACTTCTAATCATAATCAAGGCTAGGACATGGACACAGTCAGACAAGTTCTCTGTCCTCTGTGAGGTGTACTTCATCATCATAACTGAGTTTATGCCACAGGTCTTTGACATAGGTGGAACCTTTTCCTGGTTTATGGGACAGTTTAAAAGGCATGTATTTTCCCAAGGGGGAAAATGGTATGCATTTAAAGTCTATTAGGGGTTGCTGGCTTTTCTTTCTGAGATATTTACCTTATGTTTGCCTCATAAGAAGAAAACTTGACTCTCTATAGAAACCTAATTTTTTAAAAAGAGTACAAATAGACTTCATATGATCACAGACCTCTTCTGTGTTAGCCCAAGTTCACATTTGGATTTGGCTTCTGTGTGTTTTGTTTTTTTTTTTCTGTAAAGAATAAAGAAGATTTGATGACAATTAAGTTCTACAAAGAAGCCAGGCTTGTGTAGCTCAGAGTGGCCTTAAACTCACTGTGTAATCCAGGCTGGTCTTGAACTTGTGGCGATCCTCCTGCCTCAGCCTCCTGAGTGTTGGGTCTACAGGCATGCACCACCATGCCTGACTTTGTAGAATGTATAAAGCTCTCAATTTCTGACTATAGGATGATTATGTATGACATCAGAAGAAAATGAAGGGATTTGTTTTTGGTGGACATGACCTTTCAGTAGAGCACAAAAATTGTTCCTTTTTCTCAGACACATAACTGAAGTGACCTCCTGACACTCCTCTGTAGTTACAGATTTTCTTGAGTAGCACATTAGGAACCCTCATTTGTCAAGTACTGTGTACAACAACAGAACTGTGATGTGCCTTTTCCCTTTGAGGGTGTGAGTTCAAATAAAGGGAAGTTCTTTCTGCCCTGTATCCTGACTTCATCGGGAGGAACTCCACAGTGCCTTGCCTAAAGCTAGGGCTGCACTGATGCAGGGAGAGACCTGAGAGCGTCCACCCAAAGGAGTTTGTCCTGTGATTTGTTGGTCTCATTTAGGAAAGGAACCGTGTTCTTTGAAAGATTTTTCAGACTTCTAAAGGAAGTTGAATAAGTGCTTTAATGGTCACCATTTTGAAAATAATTTCGTACAGATCTGTTGAATCTTGTAATCATGTTCCAACTCTGTTAGATGGTTTCCCTCACCTTTCCCAAGTTAGAACTTCTTTTTTTTTTTTGGTTTTTTCTCCGGTACCGGGAACCGAACTCACGACCTTGCGCTTGCCAGGCAGGCGCTTTGCCGCTGAGCTAAATCCCCAGCCCCCTCAAGTTAGAACTTCTGAAACACTTGTTTCTGACCACTTGCACATCTTTTGATAGGTTTAATCCAACCACCAATGTATATGCCGTAAATTTTAATACATATGTATTGGGGGGGAGGCAGTTTTAAACCATAAAAGATTTTTAAAACATATTTAAACAACTCTTCCTAAGTATCTCCCCTGTTTCTTAAGAGAAGCAAGTACATTGATGCCTTCTGTTCTTACTAGGCACACTTTGTCTTGCCCTGCTGTAGCCTTGGCACCATTTCTTTGCAGACCGTCCATTTCAGAATTATGGCGTCCACAAGATACTGCGTTATGCTGTATTATAGGGAGGATGTCAGGAAAGGAAAAGCAAGAAAGTTGTAAAAATTCTCTGAATCGGGACTAAAATTATTAAGAGCTTATAGATACTCTATTCCTGATAGGAGAAAAATATTCTTCCCATGCCTGGGGATAATTTTGTATACTTCAGGCTACAATAATTTTGAGTCTGTTGCCTCATAGTCACTGTAACAGAAATGTGTATTTGATACTGTTGGTGAGTTTTACTGTGCCTGTAGCCTATAGGGGTCAGTCATTGTATAATGACTTTTTAAAAATTCTCTGTAACTTTCAAGTAAAAGTATATTTACATAACTAAAATTAGCTTCAAAATATCCTCTCTTTATTGGAGAAATGGTTATTATAAGGATAATGAAATCCTTTAATTCTTGTTTTGTCTGCTATAACTAGAAACTTGTGAAACAGTAAATAACATCATGAGAATTAATTTTAAAGTTCTATTGTATACCCCTTTAAATGGTCTTTCCCCTTCATAGACGGGATTCTTCAAGGAAAAATCAGATTGTTTTTGACAACAGGTCCTATGATTCATTACACAGGTATCACCCTGCTGTGGCTTTGTGGTTTGAGACTCTAATAACATGTTCAGGACAGGGCTGAGCTTTTCTACCTGGACTGGTAATCACCACGAGGGAGCTGGTTATGTAGGTTGAGTCATTTTTAGCTTTATCTTGAACATTTACATAAAAACAAAAACCTACCCTCACCTTATAGTTGGATTAAGATCCATATATGTAGTAAACCACAGAATACTAGGATGGAATGCAGGGCTCTGTGTATTGTCTAGGGCTGTTGGTAGCTTTGGCATTTTCCTTTAAAGGTTGTTCTCTTCGTGGTTCTGAGACAAAGCCTTAGCCTTTAAAAGGTGCAATAGAAGATCCTGTGCTGGTTGTTCCTGGAACAGGAGACAGTCTCTTAGCCAAGTTTGGGTATTATTTGAAGAAAATCTGCTTCCTAGATACATTGTAGTATTATTGAGTACCTTAAACAACCTCAGTCCGTCTTCACTAGGTTTTTTTTAGGATGAGTCCCATTGTACCATTTTTAATTAAGGAAATAGGATGACAGTTGTCCAGGGCTCAGGTGCAGCTCTGTGACAGAGTGTGTGCACAGCACGCTTAAGGCCTGGATTCTGTCCTAGCGCACCACCCGTCCTACCAAGAAGTATAAACCATCTTTTCCTCTCTCAATTAAAAAAAAGACCAAAAAAACCCTGAGTGCTGCTCAGCTACTTACAGAATTTGGCAAAATAGGAACTTGAACAGTATAGCACAGTTGTTTTATAGACAGGTACCTAGAAGCAGTCTTCACTTCATAAAGGAGTAAAAACCTCTGAGAAACACACATATTTTGTTGCCAATTATGCTAAAAACCCATAGTTTAAAAATAACTAAAATATAGTTATGGTCTCATATGCATCTATTTTGTAAAATACACATCATGTCTACTGATCATTTGAATTAAACAAGTGTATAGAGGGGTATGTGTGCCACTGAGTAGGAGTTCTGTCACCAGACTGGTCAAATTTGTTAAAAGTTTTTTTTATGCTAGTGATTAGCTATTCTTTTGCTAGCCAGTTAAGTCTCCATAAAATGTTAATATTGCACTAGTGAAAATGTTAATACTGCTTTCTTTGAAGTAGATTAATTGTTGTGAATGAAAGATTTATTAAGAAAACTTGGTAGAACATAGAGAAAAATAGTATTTAACAACAACATCTTCACAATTATCTTCCTGCTTTCACACTTAGCATCCCTGGGGTAATGTTGAAAACCTCCTTTTTAAAAAGTGGTGATTACTTCTTTCCTTCAGTATGAAAAGTTCCCCCCTTGAATCAATTCTTGTGGTGGTGGTGGTGGTGATGATGGATTGCATGTTAGCATGAATTAAATTTTTAAAATTTTGCATGTCTCTACAGTTGTTAATTATACATCACAGTCTTTAATTGCTTAGTAAATATAGATATATTCAGTGCATACTACACAGTTAAGGAGCAGATTATAGGTGATTGTATCATGAATTTCAGAAGTATTCATCATCTAGCATAGGAAAAAATAGTTACATCATTTAAATGTGAGAAGTAAAAGAAAGTAATTCAAATTTAATTTTGGAAAACAGGGATAGAGATATGAGTATGTGAGATGCACAGGGTAGACCTGCAGAACTGCTGCAGACCTGCACCCCAGACACTGGGCCGCAGCTGCTTGCGGGCTCCTCAGTAAGGAGGAGGCTCCTGCAAAAACCTCCCCTGGCCTCCAGCACCCCACTCAGCACTACAGCAATGATTTCTGAAAGTTTATAACTTCTTCAGTTTTCATACACGCGTACACCTAACAAAATAACACTGGTTGGCTTGCTTAATAATCTTAAACAATGATGTTTTACTGTTAAAGCAGATCAGCTCAGTATTATATCTGCTATTTAATTAATAGTTTAAAATTATATTGATTTGTTGCCCTTAAAGAGTAGCCACTTAGTATCCTAAACCAGAAAATAGAGGAGAACCCAAATAAAACTCTAGGTTTTCCATTGAGGATTTGCTTTTATTGCAGAATTGGAGGGAAGCCATTACTAATTTATTTAGTTTGAAATGTTTGTTTAAAATGTGCCTAACCCTAGCCAGGAGTAGCGGCACATGCCTGTAGTCCCAGCACATGGGAGGCTGAGGCAGGAAGATTGCTGAGAGTTCAAGACCATCCTGGGCTATATAATGAATTCAAGGCCAGCCTGGACTACATAGAGAGACAGTGTCTCAAAATGAAACAAACAAAACAATCATGAAATACACCTAATCTTTGACCCAGGTGACCCACAGCTGTTACCCCATCACTTGGGAGGCTGAAGCCAGAGGATATGTCTTTCAAAGCCAGACTGGGCTACAGAGCAAGACCCTGTCTCTAAACAAAAACTTACTCCCTAAGACATTTCATTGTATAAAATTTTTAAGAGAAGCTCAGTTGTTGGAAGTGTAATAATAACTTACAGTCTCCTTCTATCTGCATCTGCATCTGCATGTCCTGTTTATTTTTTAAAACAAAGCAAGTTTCTGGAGCAGTTAGCCTGACGCATACCGTTCATACTATGTTTCCATGAAACCTTCATAGGGAAAGAGCCAATTAGATACTAGTGTAGTTCTGCCTAATAATTGTTTTTCAACATTCTTTCTTATTTTAATGTTTGGCATAGAATAAAATACATACAGAGAAATCATGCTTACTAAAATGTTTTCTTCCAATACATAGAAATTTGTAAACTAATTTATGTTAGGGTAAAATATCTAGGTCTTTATTCTTTCCTTCCTCTGATTTGCTGGTACTTGGTAGACAATGTAAAATTTCAGAAGAGGGAAAAAACAAGTTGTGTTATTTGGGTGTTGGAAGGGTCTGCTGGGCGCTCCACTGCAGTATGGTCAACAAGCCGCATTACCTGGTCACCTGCCTCAGGCCCAAAGAATGCCGTCTTTGACTCTTAGCCGAAGAAGTCTCACCATCTTGTCACCTTTTCTAGTTTCTTTATAAATAATTTAAAATAATGAGATAAGTGAAAAATATTTTGTTTTCTGTTCCAGTCAGTCTTAACAACTGTGGCAGTTTACTTTTTAACAAAATTTGTTTCATTTAAGAAATTATTTAAGTCTGGTGTTGGGTTGGTAAATTTATAAGTATGAACTCATTAAATATATCATCAGTGTTGTTTACCTGTCCTACAATTTCATTTGTACAGACCAAAATCCACCCCTGCGTCACAGCCCAGTGCCAATGGCGTCCAGACAGAAGGGCTCGACTATGACAGGCTGAAGCAGGTAGGCGTGCAGTACAGCTTCTCCGCATTTTACATGTTGCTCTTTTAAAAATGCCTCATGCATGTGTTGGTCATGGCTCTTGAATGTACTTTAAAAGACCATGGAGTCACCCATGCATGGTGTTACACACCTGTAATCCCAGGTGAGGCAGGAGGATTACAAGTTCAAGCCTTGCCTTTGAGACTTGTCAATTTAGCAAGATTCCGTCCCAAAGTAAGAAAGGGGTGGGGGTGCAGCTCTGTGAGAAGGCCCTGAGTTCAGTCCCCAGAACTTAAAAATAAAAGACCACAGTTAAAATATTTCTACACAAGTTGAACAGTACAGAACACTTGTACTATATTACTCTTTTCACACCCTCATTTCTGCCCAGTGAGTTCACACCAAGGTCCAGTGGGGAGGTCGAGTGTGGCGTCTACAAGAGCAAGGTGTGCCCTTGTAGGGAGACAGCAGCTTCCACTTTTCCCTTACTGCGGTGGTAAAATGGACCCAACAGATCTGATTTTGGCACAAATGAGAGGGAATTGGCACCTCATATACTTCTGCCTTCCAAAAAACAGTTTAGGAATACAGATCAAAAGCCTTTGGCTTCAGAGATTGCACTTCAAGGAACTTGTGCAAATAAATGTATACAAAATATTGTAAATGCATACAAATATACAGTGAGGAGCAGAGGTTCTGCAGCCACTGAGAAATTATAATACTGTATTTTAACAGTGACCTGTGCACACTTGCCCAAATAAGTGAAACAGGTAATGAAACAAGTGCATGAAGTTGTCTCAGTTTCGTAAAATAAAAAGATACTGATCATATTTTGGTTGTATGTGCATTATATTTTATACATAAATACTCAGGAAGAGTTGATAAGGTTACAGATTTTTTAAAAAATCTTTTTCTACAAGTATTGACATAATTTTTTTAGATAAATCTAATTTTTATATTGCAAAACTATTTGAAAAATTGTTATATAATTTATAAAGGGATCATGTGGTCATTGATAATTAACTCTTGTTTTACATGTACTAATGATGGGTTTTCTTGAGAACACTTGCTTTTTTTTTTGTTGGTGCTGGGAATCGAACTCAGTACCTCACACTTGCCAGGCAAGTGCTGTTTCACTGAGCTACATCCCCAACCCACGAACACCTGCTTTGTGAGACAGAGTTTCTCTCTATGCAGTTCGGGTTGGGCCTGAACTCACTATGTCACCCAGAGTGGCCTCGAATTCAAATCAGTCCTCCTGCCTCAGGCTCCCAAATGCTGGGACCACCACACTCAGTCTTGAGAACACTTTAAAACAAAAACTCACATTTGAATTTATGGTAACTTCTTTGTTACCTTAACTCAGGAAGTAGAAAGAGGAATAGATTTGGCTTTTGGAATAACCGAAAGATTACTTCACGTAATAACTTACATGCCTCAATGTTTTCATTGATAAGTGGAGGGGGCTGGGGATTTAGCTCAGCGGCACAGCACCTGCCTGATAAGTGGAGGAATTTGCAATTTGATAGCTTTTTCTTTTCACCTTCACACAGCAGCTTAATTAAGCTATACAATGTTACAGAAAGGCACACAGTTTAAACCTAATCCTTCCAAAGGTGGCTGTATTTTTTTAACCCTTAAAATTGTATGTCTTGAGCTAAGAACTTATCTAGCAAGCATAAGACACCTGAGTTCATCCTTAGCACCACGAAAAAAGGAAGCTGATCACTTTGTAAAGGCCCTGTCTCCTCAGAACCCACCCTTCTTGAAGGAGGTCCAGAGCATCACTAAGTAGAAATATAATATGGGTCGCAGATGTATCTTAAATTTTTGTAGTAGTCACATTTTTAAAAAACTAAAGAGAAGAAATTAATTTCGATAAAATTACTTCAATGTAAAGCGAATGTTTTGGAATTGTAGTGGGTTATTTTGTGTTTTCTTTATGCTGTCTTTGCAATCTGTGTAGCATACCCTGTTTTGAAGCAGCTGCTGTCAGGTGCTCCTACCCCTCCACATCTGTCTCAGCCCCCTGGGAGCCCTGAGGCCCTGTGGGGCAACCTGTGCTCTTTGAGCTATAGTTTGGTGGCAGCAGTGGCTCCTAAGAAACCCTACACCTTGAGCCAGGGGAATAGCGGGTTAATACCCCTTAGTTATTGAAGACTGATCAGGCCCACAGTCTCCCAAAAGAGTGTGTGGCAAAGGCTTAAAGAAATGAGTCAAGTGGTATAATTTTAGGGCTGCAGGACGTTCAAAACCCTTTAATAGAATTTGAGATTCTCTATGTGCTAAGGCAAAGAACTTCTCTACAGTCCATATTTGTATTAATTTGGTTTTCCAACAAAGGAGGGGGATACTGAAGAAAACACAAGAACCTGAGCAGATCTTGGGAGACAGTTCAAAGGTTTCCTCAGGTGGTAAAGTACTGGGAGACTGTCTTATCTCCAGGTTGACATTTATTGTAGGCATGTGGAGTCTGCAGCTGTAGTCTCCTTTCAATTAATTGGGGTTGGAGGTATCACAGCTTGACAGGCCAGTACAGCAGGGACCAGTTCATAGAGGTTCACTTACTACGAGTCTGCTGCCTATCTCCAGACAAGGGGCCTAGGCCCTGGACAGACTCACATGTAAACATGGAAAGCTAAATAGTTAATTTTAAATCCTGCTCAGAGCCACTTCATAGTGGTCCCCATCAGGGGCACATTTGCTAGAGCCAGCTGTCCAGCAGCATTTGCCTCCTGGAACTATCTCCCCATCACCTCTCAGCTGCTGCCAGAGGACAGGGTTTACAGCAGAGCTGTTACCTTTCCTAGAAACTCTGCGGCATACCTTGCACTGGACAGCAGAATAGTTACTATAGTTTTAGAAAGTGTCTGTTTCATAGCTCGCCAGGCTACAATAAGCAAAGATTGGGAAGAGAAAAATATTAAAACAAGCCAGTCTTCTGAGAAGGAGAATTGGGACCCTGGAAACCCAATACTGCTCATCGTATTTTACAGCATTCTTAAATTTTTTTTATTTTTTGAGACAGGGTCTCGCTATATAGTTCAGGCTTACCTTGAACTCACTGTGTAACTCAGGCTGGGCTTAAACTTGTGGCAATCCTCCTGCCTCAGCCTCTTGAGTGCTGAGATTACAGCATGTGCCACCATGCCCAGCTTAAAATTTTATCTGACTGAGAAACTGTTTGTTTCCTGATATTTTTCTCTGATATTTTAGGACATTTTAGATGAAATGAGAAAAGAATTGACAAAACTAAAGGAAGAGCTCATTGATGGTAAGTGTGTGAACAAATTTGCTACCCTTTTAAAACACTGCTTTTTGAATTGTCATTTTTAAGAAAATGCACATAGGAAATACTCATTTTATTACTTGAGGGCAATTAGTTTTCTACATTATTCTGCGCTTGGTTTGCCTTAGGAGGTCAGAGAGGAAGTTTCCCTTATTAGTGGAAATTGCTTGTAGAGATAGGGATAAACAGGGTCCCTAGGATTCAAGTGTGGCCTGTTACTAGATGGAAAAATGGGAACAATCTCAGTCACCTGTACTCATCCATCTCTCTGGAGGCCCCCTTGTTCTTAAGCCCTCAAGAACCAGTGTGCTCTTTCTGTGTGCAAAGGGAGAAAATACCAACTATAAACACATGTAAGGATCGGTATCACTGTAATATCAAAACAGATCTGCACAATGAAAGATGCAAAATCTATGTCTCTTTATTACTGTGAATTTGAACATAGTCCTTAAGATTGCTTACACATAAATCATGAATGTATATCACTTTATTTATTTTCAATACTTTTTCTTCCCAGCAATTAGGCAGGAACTGAGCAAGTCAAATATGGCATAGAAAAGCAAAAGGAGAGAAAGAGAGAACTTTAATCTGGAGAGGAAAAAAAATCCTACAAACAGTAACCATCTAAAACAACCCATATGATTTTGTGACTGTGAGAAGGAAACAGAGACAAGCAGTTGGAAGGAAGCAGCCAACATCCTCTGAAAGCCTGACACTGTGATTCAGTGGTCGCTGTCCCTCCCCACTGGCTGCTTTTCCCTGACTGAAAAGAATGGAAGAGCAGTGGATGAGTTCCTCCAACAGTTGCACAGAAAATACGAAGCCCGTCCATCAGATAAGAACACCGTGCATTGAAATATTTTCATGTTGAGATAAAGCTGCACATTTTACACAGCCCATTGCTAAAATAAAGAGAAAGGCTTATGGAGTTCTTTTTCAGAGAATGGTAATGAAGAATTTCGCAAGTTCTGCTGTTGTAAATGTTTCTCTCAGGTCTGTCTTCCTATCATATTTGATATTCCATGAATAATTGAGATCAGCCTGTGTAGGTTAAGATCATAAAATGTGGAACAAACAGGATTGTATATGCTTTCAAAGAATGACATTTATAAGAAAGTGTCCTAAAGATGATTGGTCCAGCTTAAGGAATTTTAGAATGATAGGAAGTCTATCGAGTTAGCCTTCATGCAATTTTGTAGTTTAAAACATAAAATTCATCCAGAATTTAAAGATTTAGATGCCTTCCTAAATTGTTACAATGCTTTACCAAATCTATGACTTCTACATAACACAAACCAGTGGTCAAATGTAAAACAGTATATTGTAGATTTACTGTAGGTTTACAACCTTTTTTAGATTATGCATGTGGGCATTTTTATAATGTAATTACAGTCACCACAAAGTTAGCTTTTTTAATTGCAGACAGTAATGCATGTCACACTAACATATAGTGGCTTTTTTAAGGCCTAGTCCCAGGGAAAACATTTTGTAGAGAATAGGGGAGTGGGAGGAAGGGAAGGAATAACTTTTTATTTGAAGTTAATTTCTGCACTTTTTTCTCAATTACCTGCATGAATAGTAATGAGGACTATTTTGTGACTTTAATTGGTAAACATGTTAAAACCAAGTATGTATCTTCTACATCATGTCTTTAGCTATTTGTATTTTAACCAGTAATTCCAACAGTTTGAAACATGAATCTGAGCTTCACCTGAAATGTATCTTACTGTGACACTCAGTCCGGTGTCACCATCACTGGCAGTGACACAGGTATTCAGACACATAGTCTGGCATGAGAGTGCTTTTGAATTTTATGTTGAAATACAAGAAATGACAATGTTGACAGCAATTAAGGTCACAGAAATCGCTGGGTAAAGGGAAACCAAGGAGGAGCCTGCAGTTTCGATACATGAAGCCAGGCATAGGTGGAAAGGAAGAGTCAAATACTGTTCCCACCCTGTGTTGTGTGGGTGGGTGAGCGCTAGTATGTGTGCTGTGTGTGATACACTCCGTTTTCTCTGAAACTGGTAAGATTAAAATAGGGGAGAAGTCCTTTATGTTGCAATGATAGCTTTTTAGAAAATTTTAAGAAATCAGAAATTCTTCAAGTTCTCCATCTTGATTTATGCTTGAGTTGTTATGTGCCATATTTGTTTTCAAATCTTTGATTATTGGAACTTTTACTAAAATTCTTGTGAAATAATCCATTTTCATCTGCTTTCTAGATTTTATAAATCCCAGGCCTAAGACAAAGCTTGTTGATAGCATTCTTTTCTAAATGATGCACCTGTGCAGTCATTTCCACTACAGAGAAGTTTATTTGACAGGGTCAGGGTTTTCTTCCGTGTTAAGATAACTGGTTTTTGTAGGAACTTCATGTTAGGCAAAACTGATGGGTGAAGTATCGTAGCTCAAGTGTGCAGCTCCTCTTTCCATCAGGTACTCACTGTCATTCAGTTGTAGAAAAGGCTTTGTGGATGCAGCAAGCTCATAAATTACTGTTCTCTAAAAGAAATGGGAGGCATTTTCATCTTTATTATTGTACTTGGGGTTATGTAGACACTTTTGACAATATAAACATTTATGTTCTTTATAAATCTGGCGAGAAATCACTCCAGGTTTTCTTAGATAAATTAGGTAGTCTACACTAAGTAGAGTACTGGGTACAAGTGGTCCAAAGTGAGATAAAAAACTAAAATAAAATGCTAAATCTTAAGAGAAGCCAGTTTATGCACTAAACGTTTGTGCCTTGGTCTGATATTAACATGATATCTGTGTAAAATGACAAAGAGAACCCGTGTTGAGTCATGCTACACATTGTACATCATTCTACATTCTACCAGACACTAAGTGTGTTCCTTCCAGGAAGTTTGAAATTACTCTACACACTTGCCATGTTGCTGACATACATGACAGTGATGTCATTAGAGATTTCAGTAATGAAAATGAGAAACAAATGCTTAAGTTATTTTCCTGTCAAACTGTGTTCCTAGAACTACATTATTGTGATGGCTTTGTGCTGTTGTAGTTGAATGTCTTCAGCTGAGTACAGTTTCGGGGATCCCGTCTAGTTACAGGAAGGTACTGCTGTCCTCAACACTGTGATCTGACCTGTGACACATCTGTACTATACACTCTGTAAACGGCTAACAAGTCAGCTGCAAACTGAATGTATAAATCTTAGTGCTGGTGCTGAAATCTCTTCAGAATAGTCATCATGATTTAAAAGTTTGTTTAAAAATTCGCAAGCATCAAATGTCAATCAAAACTGAAGATGAAACACTAATGAATGTTGACTTCTCATGCTTTAGGTATACTTTCCTTTGTAGGTTTTTCAGTTCTCTGCTGTTTTTACTGTTACTGTTTCATTTAAATTTCCTACATGCTAACTTCATTTGTGAGATTGAAATAAAATTACAGTGTGTACGTGTTGCTTGTTTGTGATACTGACATGATCTTCTGAAATAACTTGTTCTGAAATAAGTCATATTGTACATAGAGGAAAAAAAAACCCTCTTAAACCAAGACTTCTGTACTTAAAGTTTACATACAACATTACTATTTAAAGATTTTGTAAAAGTTAAGAATACTAATTAAGGCACATAGGGAATAATACATCTACTGCTTGTTTGAAGTAACTGTAAGGTGTTCCCTAACTGAAGTTCCCTACCTGTTGTACCTCTCAGCACAACTTAACACAGTGTCTTTTAGACTCAAGATAGGTGTGAATGTTTATTTTACACCATATTTGTTCTATAACATTTCAGATACTTTGTTTACGCAGTTAAGTTTTCTTCATATAGTTTGCAAGGTAAAGGACTTGTAAAGGGTATTATCAAGTAATTGTAAATGTAAAATCTATATAGTGTTTGTACATTATGCTGAGGTCTTAAAACCAGTTCTACCTAATGAGCAGCTGTACTTCATTATATAGTATTAATTTAGAGTTCCATTTTAAAAATCTAATGTCTTCATTAGAAATGCCGCCACTTCTTTGTTTTTTACCAGACCTAAGCTTTCCTCTCTTCCCTTTCATTACCTTCTCCACTTGCATGGACTGTTCCTACCCAGTTACTCACATTTGCAGATATTGTGGAACATATGGTTTTTAAAATACCAAGTGATTTTTCTCTCTCCTGCTTAGGTTTGCGCTTCTCTTCACATATTGGTCAGAACGTTTGTTACAAACTAAAAAGGATTATGCAGGCTGAAGTATATAGCTGTGGCAGGGTGCTTGCCTAACGTGCTTGAGGCCCTGGATTCGGTCTTCAGTACTAAAAAATAAAAAGCAACAGATGCTAACCTTTTAAATTTTCCTAGCTGCGAATTTTATGTCTTTAAGTTGTATGTATACTTTCAGTGCCACTGGAGAATGACGGACCATTAAAAAGGTGTGAGCTCTTTTTCTTTATGTAACCATCATACTTTGTAGCCCCGTTCCTCCTTAAACCCTGTTCATTGTATGCATAAAAAAATGACACTAGATAAAGCAAAGTATGAGGAATGCTGTAGGAGCTCCTGAATCCTTTTAGCTGTAGTAAAATCCTCGCTCCTAAATAGCATTCACTTTTACTTTAAGCATGCTCCTCGCAGTGTTTTTTATGTTTTTAGTAGAAAGGTGAATTAGTATCTGTATACCTCCCTAAAACTCATAAGAAAATGAGAAGAAACCACTGATAATTAATACTTTTGACCTTTTTACTGAAAGCCATGTATCAGATGCTTTTGAAGTCAAAATTTGAGGCATTGATAAGGAATCTCCGTGACAGTCAACAAAACTGTTGTGGGCACCTCTGACTGCATAAAGACATAGTAGAGAGTACTTATGTGTAAGAGTGAGTTTTCCTTGAGTGTGAGCCTGTCTGGAAAGTGAGCGACCTCAAGAAAATGCACCACTGAGCCCAGTGTTGCTGAGCTCTGATGCAGGTATGCTGCATCCACAGCACGAATACATGCGGGTTGCAGTCATTCTGTTCTTCACAGATAGGCACTAGTGGGGTGTAAAGGTCAAGTCAGTGGAGAAGGAAAAACACATTTGCAAAGGAGGTAGATATGAAAACTGCTAAGAATAAATAATTTCTAGGATTTTTTTAAAAAGTAACTGTAGGAGTGATTTGGTCATGATGGCTTAAATTTACAAGAATTTGCTAATTTATTGATTTTTCTCTGGAAATCAGAAGGAGTGCTGTGTGTGAAGATCACAGAAAGGGAAAAGCCCTTCCTTGGTTACAGATGTTCTCTGTTGAGCTCACCATGCTGGAACGGGAAGACTATTCACAGAACCCCTGCAGGCCCTGCCTGTTGAGCTGCTGAGCTCAGAGTGCCCAGAGTACCCTCTGCATGCCTGGGTTTAAGGGTGCAGACTTGCAGGTGTGCCCAGGAACCAGTTACTAAACCCAGCTTTTCTCACCAAAATTAAGTTCTGAGAGAAGACAGCTTTTCATTTTAATGCAAAATACTAGAAAACCATATATTTCATTAGCTGTTTGCTGGCCTGCATCTGTCCCACAGCAAGTTCATATAAGTGGCGTTCTAACAGCTTATCCTGTTGTAAGTCTGTTTCACCTGGTTTGAGTCTCAGAAAGGCTTTGTTAGCAGATTTTCTATATTCTAAAAGGCATGTGTGAGAGAGAGAGACTAATGTAAGGTAGTGAATAAAGTTATGGGTAGGTTCTTCCAAGAAGTGTTAGAATATACTGGTGGACATGCACTTAGATTGCACAAGAAATAGCAACCAGAAGGAAATTTACATTGATAGGTGTTTGTATTGAGGGATGTTTAATTCTCTGTACAATCCAAAAGTTTCCCTTCAAGGGGACAGAAACAAAGTAGGTTCTTGCCTTACACTTAAAATATACTCTAGGGCTAGTAATGTAGCACAAGGCCCTATGTTTGAGCCCAGCACCACAAAATATTTTAAATTCTGTTGTAACCAGTGAAATAAATACACTACAGAAGTCTTTTAAAAACATGTTCCCTTACTACGTCTGGCGTTCCATATTCTGCGTTTGCATCTGTAGAACCTCTGAGCCTGCCCCCTCACACACACCTTTTTAATGTAAGGCACTTTTTTTTTCTTTTTTTGTTACTGGGAATCAAGTATAAGTCACTTTCTAAAAACCAGTTTTCACTGTTTTAGGTGAGAAACCAGCTTCAGATCTCATTCCTACTCCCTGGCTGAGCCCTGTGCTTACCGGGGCTGTTGTGTTGCTGGCATGCACGGCAGAACATGACGGCCCTGTGCTGGGCTGACCCTGCCTCCCTGTACTGGGTGTGAGTTCGAGCAGGTCCCAGCCGGCGGGGGATGATGTTGAGGCTGGAGTGTGTGCAGCCTCGGTGAAGGATGTGACAGCTCAATGGTGGTGACTGTGTGGGGCACAAGACCAGTCTCGGAGCAGTAGGGTCACATGAGACCACTGCAGTCCGGAAGTGTCAAGGACAGAAGGTCGTCGGGCTCAGGTTGGGGCGCGGCTTCCTTCTCAGCCCCGTGAGGTCCCTTCTGGGTAGTGTAGCTCAGCAGCATTGGGTCTCTAAGCCTTCCCTGTTTTTGCTCTCCTGTCATCCTCAGAGGAGCAAGGGACGGTGCTGCTGCTGCCCTTGTCTGCAAATGTGGTTCCTCTGTCCTTGTGCTAGGCCAGCAGTTCCTTCTCAGACGATGGCTGGACAAGGCTGAGACCGGAATGGGAGCCTGGTAAGCTGGGTCCTATTCTGCTGACCACCTTAGTTTGGTTCTTGAAAGTGTATGTGTTTGGGCTTTTTTTTAGCAGGAAGACACGCTTTTTGTGACGTGTTTTTCTTTTGAAGGGTAAATCAAATATTTCTAATGAGAATGAGCAGGAAAGAAAATTCTTGAGATCTCTGTAGTTGGTAATGTTTTTCTAATATACTTAGTGTAGTATATTACAGTATATTATTAACTTTTTCATAGATCCCTTCTGGGATCAGGGTGAGCACAGAAATGAATGGGAGGAAAGCTTGGTTGGTGTTTTTATTTTCTGAGGGCTGAGGGAGTCAGTGATGACCCTTTCTGGCTGAAGAACCACATACATAGTTAGGAAAAGTTCGTTATATTTCTATCTTTACACATACTAAGTTAATAGGCCAAAAACATGCTCTAGAGTAACACTACATAAAACTTAAAGGGGACATTTCTAATGGTCCAAATGATGGGGCCTGTGACCTGTCACATACTTTGGATGTAGAATCTCATGTAATCCTGCTTTGTTCCAACTGTAAAGTTAGAAATCCACATGCATATCCTTGAAAGATTGAGCAGGGCTGTTTTCTCAGCTAAAGGTGATAAGTATTACAGCCCTGTGCACTGGGGTGGCCCTCTGTCCACAGGGCACACTGGAGTCACATAGTAGCAGTTGACATAGAATGTGCACAAAGCTGTGTTTATTGATAATTAGAAATCATAACAGGTGCCCAACACATAGCTTATCTCAGGGAATTTGTGAATCATAGGCCCTGCTGAATTCAGAAGCAAGGAAACTGGTCAAAACTTGGGCTAAATCAACATACTGTAAATAAAGCAGGAGCTCACAGGAGGCACCATTGAAACTGACATCTGCTTGGAAGACGGCAAGTGGCAAAGGGCCAGATGTGAAGCCAAGGTAGTTGGCAGAGTAGGACGAGCTGGCACTGAAGCTTCAAACCGTGTTTCAAGTACAAGTGAATGAGAAGCAGGCACCATTGGGAGCCAGCCAAGGGGGAGTTGCCAGAGCAGCTGTGCCTATTCCCAGCGCAGGGCTTCCCGCAGCTCTGAGTGAGCCTCGCGTACCTGACGTCTGGGCGTGTAACCCGCTCTCATCGGGCTGACCCCGTCACTGGTGGGCTCAGTGTGATGTAGGTGTGCAGCTGCAGAACACTGAGTTTGCACTGAACAACTTTCACTGAAATCCAGTCCATCTTTCTGCTTGGCAGCTTTGCTGATCTTAGCTACTTCATTCTGCTTCTTGGTGTCCTTGCTTCTTTTGAAATAAAAAGATTAAGTACTTGATTCAAGGAGAGGTACAGTCATTTTAGTAGTTGTTCTTCATTTACCAAAGGAATATGATATTGCCTAGGGGCTGGGCGTGATGGTGCACGCCTGTAATCCCAGCACTCGGGAGGCTGGGGCGGATCATTGCAAGTTCAAGACCAGCCTGAGCCACAAAGTGAGCTCAAGGCTAGCCTGAACTGCATAGCAAGACCCTATCTCAAAAAGACAAAAAAAAAAAAAGATATTGCTAGGATTCTTTCCCTTGATCAGATGTAAATCATGAATTGGCGAAGTGCCGCTCTGCTGTGGTGCTGCACACCTGTAATCCCAGCACTTGGGAGGCTGAGGCAGGAGGATTGCCATGAGTTCAAGGCGTACCTGGGCTACATGGTTCAAGGTCAGTCTAAATTGCATGAGTGAACCTGTCTCAAAAAAAAAGTGCAGTGCTGGGTTGTGCTACTGGTCTTTGTAGGTTGCTGGTTAGCTTTTCAAGGCTAACAGCACCTAGTGCTTATTGCTGTTTCTTGTGAACCAGCACCACTGGGTGTGGTCAGCTCTGCACGCTGCTGCACCTGGGATCAAGCCCTCGGTGCCTGAGTCTGGGGAATGCCTCAGGTTTATGCTATGACGGTCCCCTTGACTGATTTGGATGTTAGAATGGGCCTGGTTCTAAAGCTTGCCAGGTGATCTTCTGTGTTCCCACTGCCATCCCAAGTGGGTCACACACACTGCTTTGCTCCCCTGTGCCAGACCATGCATGGGAGCCCAGCACTGTCCTCACAGAAGACAGGAAAGTCTCCCCACTGCCAAGTGTTCCTGACCCAGCGCTGTGCCTACAGAGCCACACCAGGCATGGGGCCAGGGGACCAGCCTTCCCCAGACACCTGTCAGAGAAGCCACCACGAGCCTGGTCTGTGAGGATTTGGCTGGCATGTGAACATGAAGGATGTGGCCGTCCTAAAGGCTTCACTTAAATTTCTGCGGGGCGTCTTTGCTTGCTTGAGCTGAAGGCAGGCAGGCGGGAGGCTTGGGCCCTGCTCATAGGCTGACAGAGAGGAACTTGAGTTGTTTCCTTTTTACCAGCCACATTTCTAAACAGCTGAAAGTTAGCTTCCTGTCACAATGATGAAACACCCAAGGTAGCCCATTTACAAGAAGGGAGGTTCACGCTGGTCATGGTTTCAGAGGTATCAGCCCATGGTCACTGGGACCCTGGCTTTGGATCTGTGGCAACATCATGGCAGAGCACTTGCTGGAGGCCAGTTCCCCTCATGGTGACCAGGAAGCAAGAGGAGAGGAAGGGGCAGGGTCCTAAATCCCCTTCCAGGGCGCCCCAGAGACTCTCCTTACTCCCACTGGGCTCTAGCAATTTGGGAACCAAACTTTTAGACCCAATTTAGGAACACTCAGATCATACCACATGGCACTGATGGGGCCACAGTGCAGGTAGGACACACGCTGACCTGCACTCAGGGGTGTGGATGCTTTTCATTGCAGCCTGGATGCCTTGGAGCCAGAGCTACACAAGGGACATGATAGAGACATGAAACCTCAGGGCGGCTGGAGATGTGCAGGCAAAGGCAAGCCAGAGGGGTATGAGCTGTGGGCACCTCGCCTCATCAAGGTGACTGAGATTGGAGTGCTGGTTATAGGGGATATGGGGCCAAGTTTCTGGAAGCAGCACCCTCCTGATCCTTCTCACTCATCCTTGCCTGAAGTGGGAGAAGGAAAAGCACTTACTACTTTGCCCCTGCCTGTAAGTTTCTGAAGTGTGGGCTGGGGAGAGGAGCAAAGGATGGGTTGGCTTTTATTAGTTTACAAACAGAACTTGCATTGCAAGTCCAACACATGGCATGCAGGGTACAGAAAGTGTTGAAGAAACAGCATCGCTGATCAGGACAGTAGAGACCCAGTCCCTCAGAAACCTGCAGGGTCAGCTCCAGAAAGAGCAAGGTCATGGGGACTTCTGCAGAGACCACCACCTGTGGGCCTGGGGTGCAAGAGGCTGGGAAGGTGCGAGGGTGGTGCAGGAGCCTCTGGGTGGTGTGACGAGGGCCCGAGAGGGTGGGAAGGACTCGTGGCCACTTGCTCTTTCCTCTGAAACCGGGCGCAAACTGATCTGTACTTACAGTTTCCAGCACGGCCAGAAGTCCTAAGGAGAGACCCAAATTGGTTCTGGTTTACATAGACGGCAGGGCTCGAGGATAGAAGACAAACAATGAGTGACAGTCCTTGTCTGCCAGAAGCCTCAGTGGCATCTGGGTCCACATTCTTCCACTGTGCAGATCCCTTGTGGAAAACAGCCTGACCATTTGAAAGTCTTCCATCCAAAGTGTGTTGATGGGGAGATGGGAGCCCACACATGGTCCTTCAGGAGGGAAAGTGGCCTCTCTCCCAAGGCAGCAGTCAGAGCAGTGACATCAGTGAGGTAAGACCAGGCTGGGACCTTTCTCACTATGGATGCCAGGAATAGTCAACTCCTCAGCCTGCTGCTGTCCTGAGTCCATGTGGAGTGAGTCCCACGAGAGACAATCAAACCAAGGGTCACTGGCATCATGGGGCACTGGGGCTAAACACTGGCCAGAAGTCATGATGAGCTGGCTCCTCCGTCCTACTAGTGACTCCACTCTGGGCTGGGGCCAATGGCCCAACCCTGGACAGAGCAATGGACAGTGGTTTGCTGGTCCCCTGTACTTGCACCATCAGGGGCAGCGTGGACTGTGCTTAGGAACAGGACAAACCAGCAGCACTCAAGAGGGTGGGCTCTATTCCATGGAAGTGTACCACTAGCTGAGTGAAGCATTCCACAGGCTAGAGGTGGAGGGAAGCAAAAGTTCCTCTGTTCCTCTGTGTCAAGGTCCCTGTCCATGGGGCTGAGTGAGCAGGGGCCCTGCGGGTTCTCTGGAGTTCACCCAATGTTAAGGCAACAAAGTATCAGTCTCAGTTTTAGATCTTACACTACAGGTTTATGAGTCCCTATAACAACAAACTGAGATGCAGGAGAGTCAAGGTTGCCATGACAACACACTGATGGAGGAGGGTGCTGGATTTCCATGACGACCAACACAGATACAATCCAGGGTTCCCATGATGACAAACAGGGATGCAGGAGGGTTCAGGATTCCCATGATGACCAACGCAGATGAAGGAGGGGCCAGGGATCTCGTGACTATGAACACAGATGCAAGGGGGTCCAGAGTCGCCTTATTGTGCAGCCTTGGATCCCCCGTAAGGGCCCAGCCATGGCACCACTTGGAGAGGAGATGTCCTCCTTGTGCTGTGCTCCCTTTGTTTCCAGGGAGGAAGATCTGTCCCTGGCCCCCAGGCTGCCTCTCAGACCTCGTGCCACGCATCAGCACCCAGAGGATCCTCTCTCCAAGGCCCATCCTGCTGTCCTGCTGCCAAGCAAGGGCTTGAGGTCACAGTGGAAGACAGGTGGTTCCCAGAGCCTCAGTAGCACCCAAGGCCAGGTCAGGCCCAGCAGAGTTGCAGAGGACATGTGCGTTGGGACACAGGCTTGTGTGCTGACAGTTGCCCCCTTGTGACAGATGGCACAACATGTAGCACCAGGTCAGGATGCTTATGGGATCAAAACTGTTATCAGACAGCCCCAGCGATGCGTATCAGGGGCCTGGGACAGCCTGTGCAATGTGGAAAGAGGTGGACGCTGAATAACATCCTTCTCCAAAGCTGTCCAAAGCTGAACGATGGTGGTGACATAGCCCAAGTGGGGCTGGGTTGCTCTGTGGTGCAGCATGCAGTGAGGCCCCAGGCTCTGTTCCCAGCGCTGGAAGGAAAACTACAGAACAACTCAAGGTCAAGCATGCTATTTGCTGGCTGTGGGAGGAGCTTCCCAGCGATGTTCCCCTGGAGCACTGTGTCCTCTCACTGCACTGGGCCTCATGTGTGCCTTCTGCCCAGCTGCATCCACCCAGCCAGGCAGCTCAGACACCACATCTCCAGCCAGAGCCCACTCCTCCAGTCTGTCCTCCATCTGGGAGGTAGATGGGGGCCCAGCTCTGCATGGGATGCAAAGGGATACAGCCCTGATTGGGAGACCCACCTGCCTCAACCCACTCTCAGGCTACCTCTTCTGTCACACCTCACCGAGGTGGTCAAAGTGATATCTGCCCACATGTGTGGACACCCTGGGCCAGTTCAGGGGACACTGCATCACCTGCACTGTGACCATCCCTGAGGCCAGAGCCTGGCAAACACCAGACCAGAGCACTAGCCCCACAGCCCCACCAGGCGGAAGGGACCTTCAGCCACCTTTCCAACAGGAAGAGGTCATTCCCATCCTGTCCCCAAGGGGAAGGGGGTTCCCATAGGGCTCAGCCACTATCCCCATCCCCACCTGGGCCATTGGGAGGGGCAGCTAGGACTATGGGGGCAAGGTGAGCTGGTCACCACCCAGTCCCACCAGGGTCACCACCACCCCTGAACCTAGTGGTGTTGGCAGTGTGTCCAGCCCACTAGCACCTTCTACTGGTGCAATGTGTCCTGGGTCTTGGCCTGGGGGACTGACTCTGCCTGGTCACAGTGGAGAAATTGAGGCAGGATGGCTGAGAAAGATCATCTTGCCATGGAGCCTGTGTTCATGGGGTTAGGAGCTACAGTCCTCAGGGAAGCGGCACAGAGCTCTGCCTGACCTGCAGGGACTTTGTCTTCTGTTCCAGTGTCCATAACATACACCTGTGACCCAGGCAGGCATCCTAGGGTTCTGTGAAGCAGCTTCTGGGTGGCAGTGTTCTGTGGGGTGTCCTATGGGGGTATCCTGTGGCCATGTCCTGTGTATGGATGTCCTGTGTGGGTATCCTAGGTTGGTGCCCTGGGGTGGTATCTGGTGCCCAGAATTACCCTAGGTATCTGGAAAAGAAAGCTAGCCAGGGACAACAGAGCCCGCAGGTTCCCCTTCGCTGTCCTCTGCAACACTCAGGAATGCCAGAAGGGGACTCACCCTGAACACCTGGGCCACCTTTGGCCTTAAGTTTTTCTGGGAGTGGACAGAGGTGGCCCTGTCTGCCACCTGGAGACCTCTGCTGACATGGGCCGTAGTCAGGGGCTGGAGCACAGGGAGCCCCACTGGATCACGGTTGCAGATTTAGCAAACAAAAATGTAGGACCAGCTGGGCACCTGTGATCCCATGTGCTTGGATGCTGAGGCAGGAGGACACTTGAGCCCAGGAGCTTGAGGCCAGCCTGGGCAACATAGTGAGACCTTGTCTCCTAAATTAAATACATAAATAAAATGTAAATTTTCATTTGGGTTGGTTGGTAGCAGGCCATGTGCTTGCCTGTAGAAAGTAGCTGAAGCTGGAAATACTTCAGTTCTGAGAAAAACATCTTGCCTGAGACAATCGCAGTCATTAGTTGCTAGGCAACCCTGTGTCTCATGATACTAACTTTGCAAAAGTATAAATAAACGTCCCTATGGTGACTGTGCAGTCGTCTTTTCCCATCCAGAAAGAGGCCACTCCTCCCAACCTCGGCTTTCATCTCATCTGTATTTTCTAAATCCCCTGGCCGTTTTTTTCCTGGGACCAGCAAGAGTTGTGCCAATTTGCAACACTTGCCACGCACAAGGCTCAGACATAAATCCTCAGCACCAAAAACAAACAAAAGCCTCACAAACACAAAACCCAGGATTCCCAATTACATCTAAGTTTCAGAACAACAACAAATCATTTGCTTGGTATTAAGCATTTCTCAGATATCGCAAGGGACATAGAAACACTGATGACTCCTTTCTCAGGACGAAGCTTTCTGCTGGCATCTAGGAGTAGGCAGCTCTGGGCAGAAGTGTCCATGAGGGCCTTAGGAGGCTGTGGCTGGAGACCTGCAGAGGTCAGTGTGGACTTGGGCCCTGCTCCATCTCACCCTGGATTCTCTGCCTGGTATGGGGTTCAACCATGACCCTGGCTCGGAGCCAGGAGCCTCAGGGCTGCAGGTACAATGCCTTTGCTGATGGGCAGCTGAGGTCTAGGCCCAAGTGGCCCTCTGGTGCCACAACTGTGAGCAGCTTCAGTTCCAGGTAGGCAAAGGTGCAGACCTTGAGAAACCCCCACATCCCTGGGGATGCCTTCTGCGTCCTGATCCTTCATTCTGTAGGTCCAGCAGCTGTGGCCCAACGTTCTTTTCACCTCTGCTCTTGTCCCCACAGCTCTGGGAGGCCCCACAGGTCACAAAGTCACCAGAGCACATGTCTGTTTCTTCTTGTCAGAAAGAGTAGGAGAAGGCAGTGGAACGATGCTGTCCCCAGAGCAGAGGCCCAAGACCTCACTCCTCCTCCAGGAGGGACAGTCACTCACATCACCTGTGGCCTCTGACTCTGCCCACATCACATGACAGTGCAGACCCAGTCCACATGCCTAAGCTAGGTCAGAACAGGAAGGGCGGTGCTGGGCCAGCTGAAGAGCTGCCCTGAGCCTAGCCCTGGTGGCAGCTGCATCCCAGACACCCAGCTCCACACAGAGAGGAGTGACAAGAATTATCCAAGTGCTCCTCCTTGGCCTGCAGCCCTGGTGTGGCTACCAGCACTGTCTGGAGCAGTCCCCAGTCCACAGTGGCTTCAACAGGGATACTCCTACGACCCTGGGTGTCCCTGTCTGCAGCTGTGCCCTGTGGGCTGTGCCACTGGGACAGAAAATATGGCAGCCCAGGTGCACCCATGGCCCCTCCCCTCTTCCTGCCTGGACAGGCACAGATCAGGTGGGGGTTTGGGCAGAGGACACATGTGGATGATACCCAGCTGTGCCAACCCCAGGTTCCCTCTGCTTCTGCGTCTTCCTGCTGTCAGTGGTCTCCTCACATGAGGTCACAGCTGTCACCGAGTCTTGACTCCAAGCTAACCCAAGTGTCCCAGGCTTCCTGAGGAGGGCAGACCTGAGCCTGGTACTGGGGCACCCTGATGGGCTGGGCGGGGCTGATGCCCTGCGCCATGTCTCTGTGCAGTCCCCAGTGAGGAACCAAGGCCTGCAGACAGCTGTTGATGCCGTGCCTTGTGGTACCCTCATGGAAGAGGGAGGCAGCTCGAGGGTCTGAGTGAGGGACAGGATTGGTTGGCAGAGGACGGGAGCAGCGCAAGATGACCCCTGAGGTCTGGACCCCTCGGCCTCCCAGAGGGTCTGCTGTGACTTCTTCCTCTGTGTGCCCTGGGCCTCTGTCACAGGCCCCAGCAGGCCCCAGATACCCATTGGACCCTCCGCAGGTCTAGGCCTAGGGCCGCATAACCAGGGTCCCTGCTCCGGGCCCCCAGGGCTCTGCACTGCCGGCAGAGGGCAGCCGCAGGGTCTGGGACGCTAGCTCCTCCCCGCCCTGGCGGTAGGTGTTTACTTCTCAGGCATGTCATTAAGATCAAAGTGGCTCTGGAGCTCACCCTGTGGGCCCAGGCGCTGACAGAGCTGGGACAGTCCCTATGCCAGCCTTAGGTACCAGCCAGCACGCTCCCCCAGCACCCATACCACCAAGTCCCCACAGCATGAGGAGCCCGCCTGGTCCTGGGCTCCTGAAGGACTGGAAAGCCCGGGAGGACAGGGGACAGGCGGGACTCAGATGTGCAGATGCCTTGGCAGCAAGGATACAGCCCTCCCTGCGCCTGGGGCCCTGAAGTGACCTTCACGCACTGTTGCATTGTTCACGCTTTCGCTGTCCTTGGCAGCAGATTTTGGCCCAGCGCCCCGAAGGCTCCTATCCAAGCAATTTTTCCCCAAACATTTCCCCTGCACAGATCAACAGCAAGGTAGGCAGGAGCAGGGCTGCTTCCAAACATCCTGGGCCTGAGAGAAGGGCGCTGCCTCTCCATCACCATTGGGCTGGCTTGCCTGATCACGTTTCGGCTGAGTTTAAATGCGGGGGGGGAAGGGGGGCGTGCATTTCTAAGAGAAAGTGAAATTCTACCCAGACATGGTGGTGCACACCTGTAATCTCAGCCCATAGGAGGCTGAGGTAGGAGAATCATCTTGAGTTCAAGGCCAACCTGGGCTAAATAGTGAGACCCCATCTCAAAAATCCAAAAAACAATGAGAGGCATCAAATTTTATCTTTGATCAAAATCTTGTAAACAGTCTATGTCACACTTTGATGGCACCGTTACTTTTCAGGGACCTGGATGCTACCAGCAGAAGACAAGGAGCTGCCCCACCCACCCACAGT
Organism: Chinchilla lanigera; assembly: GCF_000276665.1. Taxonomy (NCBI): domain Eukaryota; kingdom Metazoa; phylum Chordata; class Mammalia; order Rodentia; family Chinchillidae; genus Chinchilla; species Chinchilla lanigera. The sequence goes on from NW_004955520.1 coordinate 387,506, forward strand.
GAGGGCTCCAGGGCTATCCTGCCTCAGCCTCCAGTGAGGCCAGCTTCTTGGCAGTGCCTAAGTCCTGGATTCTCTGTGCTCCTTGTGTCTCTCAGGACTGAAGTTAAAGGCAAAGCCTGACAGTGTGGCCCCCACCCCATGCTGATCACTCTGTACCCCAAGTCTGAGGAGTAAAACTAGGGTGATCCCCGAGGACGGCTCGGGTGAGTGCTTGCCTTGCACGCACAGTGCGGCCTGCATTAGGCGTCACCTGACAACACTGACTGCTGTCTGTTTCCCTCCTTGGAGGGTGTGCAGCCCAGGCCCGAAGTCTCAGGAGAACCTGGGCGGGAGCTCAGCCAGCGGCTGCAGTCAACACCCTGGAGTGGAGCTCCATTTCTTTCTGGTGTCCTGACGGACAGGTGCAGGGGTGCTGCGCTGGCCTGCCAGCACTCCACGGTGGTGAAGGCCGTGGTTACCAGGCTCTGGCCCTGAGCCTGGCAGAAGCATGGAAGCAGCAGCGGAGCGGCTGGACAGTCAGCGGCTGGGGTGGCTGCTGTGCTTCCCCAGCCTGACTGCGCCCTGTCCCCACGTGTTGGCCGGGCCAGACTCACAGCCTCCGCCCCCCAGGACAGGACCCTTGTCCCCACGGCAGGGGGTGGGAGGACCTGCTAAAATCCTGCCCCATGTCCCCAACTCTGGCCTCAAGGTGGGGCCAGGCCCACCTCGCTCCTGGTCTTGGATCTGTCCGCAAGTGTCGTTCCAGAGTTGAGCTGGGTGACAGCATGTCTCCCTATGTGCTTCTGTAAGTGGCCTGCTGGCTTCACTCTGTCACCTACCCCATGAGGATGGCGGACTTGATCCATGCCCTGTCGCCCACAGCCTGTTGGTGTCCCCAAAGCAGACATTACAGGGCTTAGCCTCTGCGCTGCTTTTCTCCTACTCTTCCCTGTTCACCCCTGTGGTTAAGATTGGATCTGCCTCACAGATCTGCGGCGATGAGGACCCAGAGCCACTGTGGACACCTTGGGGTGGCCTCCTGGACAGTCAGGGTTGGGATGAAGATGCCCCCACCTCTGCCTGCCCCCATGCGAATCGCACCCCCTGCTTCCTGTGTGGAAACTTGGAACAGAAAAAATGAAGGCCAGACACTGTATTTCCAAGCTGAGCTGCTCCTAGGCCAGAGCCACGGGATGTCTCTGGTCTTGCTTTCAGCTTCCCCTGCCTGGCGGAAGAGGTTGGAGATGCCTGCTGCCTCCCTCTTAGAAACCCTCTGCTCTTCACCGCTTTGCTTTGCGCCCCTCCTCCCCCCGCCCCCCTGTCTATGGATTGCAAATTGTTTTTTTCTTCAAGAGATGGAAGACTCCCTGCTGCAGCCACTGGCACAGCACCATGTTACCTCCTGGTGATGTCGTGTCAGAGGTTCACACTTGTGGCACAAGAGCAACCGCCCTGGTGCTGGAAAGTAAGCCGAATTGAGCAGCAGGGAAAATTGTGTCACAGCACTCCTGAGCTCGTGACACAAAGTGCAACGGCCTCACTGTGAGTGTGGGTGGCAAGAGAGCCTTGGGGGACCAACCTGGCCCCTCCTCAGCCACGCTGGGGGTGAAAAGGTCCAGCACTCTGCCCACCTGGGGAAGGGCTGACCATGGTGGCCAGTGGGCAGAGCACACTCAAGGATTTGAAGGACACCCTGCCCACCAGGCTTGCAGGTTGCGATCACATGACACATAGATATAGTGGAACATTATAGTGGAACATGCCAAAGACTTCCCTCGCTGTGAGGTAGTTAATACGCTGCCTTCAGGTCAGTCTCAGGGCAGAGCTGTCCCGCAACAGCGCTCACCCTGTGTGCTTCTGTAGGTGGCCTGCCGGCTTCACTCCGCCGCCAGCCCTGCCTGTGGGGTGCTGAGCGACTCCCCGGAGGCAAAGGGTCCCCGTCTTCACTCACTCACAGCCCCAGGCCAACATTAATCACAAATATCCCAGCAGGCCTAAGTTTAAAAACTCAGATTTCTTTCACTGCTATTCTTCACATACGTGCTAAATCAGTGACTAAATCTGGGAGTTACAACTGTTTATTCATCACTTATTGTCAGAAGCCTCACCACAGGTTTTAATCTTCCACCTGATAGATAGGGTCCCAGGACACTGGTATCCCTGACACACTTCTGTCACGGGTTCTGCAAGTCTGCGGCCCTCCCTCTTCAATCACAGCTTCCAGGAACTCCTTTTGTTGTCTTCTCTCCTGAGAATTCCAGAGGGAGAGGGGTGCTGTCCTGTGAATGCTGCTGAGTCTGAAACGCTTCCCTCGCCAGAGCACAGGCACCAGAGTTGAACCTTCTCTTCCTGCTCAGAGGCCCTGAGGGGTTGATGATGGCGTCATGGTCACTGGCATTTGCAAACACAAGCACTGGGGGTGAGGTGGGTGGACGTTTTTGATTTGCGAAGGAAAATGCATGAAGAGAAAACACTTCAAAACTCATCCCTCCTACTGTGAATTATGCAGAGATGAAAGCAACTTTAGATAGTGGTTTGCCTCTGTATTAAATTACTCTTGTTGACATCTGTTTAAGCTTTCCCCAAGCCATAATTTCTTTTTTTGTTGTTTTTTTCCGGTACCGGAAATCGAACTCATGACCTTGTGGTTGCCAGGCAGGCGCTGTGCCGCTGAGCTAAATCCCCAGCCCCTAAAACCATAATTTCTTTAGGAACTGAAAGAGCTCTTTCCTTACTGCTGGTACTTTTCATGGCCTTGGCCTCAGTGTAAGGAAACTGGCAAAACTTGGAGCAATGATGCACACCAAGGCACTTTGTGTGACACTAAAGAAATGCGCCACACAAATACCACTTGGTCTCTTAGAGCAATATTCTAAATCTAACGAGCACATCCGAAAGCCAACTTTCCATGGGCTCTGTGTTTAGCACCGGTTGACTGAAACACATTTACAATGTTTCTTTATTTAAATGAAGATTGGTAGTGTCCAAAATAAGGTCAGACACTAAAGTAATGTTATGGCTGCTATCTAGCTGTCCTTCAAAGCCTCATGTGCTCCTAGGTGGGGCTTTTGGGAGTGACTAGGTCATGGGTGTGTGATACTGAGTCCATCCACTGATTGGTTTAGCACTTACTAACGAGGGAAAACCCACACTGGCTGTGGGTGGTACCGTCCAATAGGCTTATAGCTTGGATGGAACAAAAAGCGTAAGAAGGAAGGCTCAATTTTTTTTTCCTTTTTCAATCAGATTTTATTGGTACATTTTAGATATCCATATGATCATAGTCATTATAGAGAATTTGTATCTGTACGTAATATAACTTGATTTTTTTCCCATTTCCCTACTCTCCCTTCTACTCCTCCTCCCTTCTCCATTTACAAAAGCTTTGCTTCTATTCTTTCTTTCCTCTCTCTCTTGTTTTACTTTTGCAGAAGGCTCAGTTCTTTCTGCCTGCCATTCCAGAAGCTGTTTCTCTTCTGCCATGTGGCCCTGCCTTAGATCCAGCCAACTATGGACTGAAACATCTACAAACTGTGAGCCAAAATAAACCACTTCTCGTATAATTTTGGATGTCAGGTATTTTATTTTAGCAATGAGAAAGTAACTATGATAAGTGGTAAGAAAAGATTTTAATCAGAATACACTGCAGCAAAGAGGTGAGCCTGGAGAGGATGGACCCCCAACTCTAACCTGTACGAGGGAAGGAGGGGCATGGGCAGGAGCCCTGGAGACACAGGGAAGCAGAACCCTGCGAACGCCAGGAGAGAGGCTGCTCAGTGAATGTGCTAACGCCTGGTGCTCCAGGGGCCGGGCCACGCGCCCAGTGGAGACGGTGCAGCAGGTCATCCCTGTGCTGGCTCAGGCGGCCACTGTCGAGGGACAGGATCATCCCAGGAAGCGGCCTTGGGCTTTCAGAAGCCACATTTGTGTTTGTGCCAGGTTTTTCATGTTTGTTTGTTTTCTGGTGCGGGGGATTGATGATGGAACCCATCCCTGGCAGCAGCTGAGCCCCGGCTGCACCCCTGAACTCCCCACAATTCTGCAAGCTTTCTGGCATGGTAAGGCCCTGCCAGGACTGGGGCAGAGGCGAGCTGAGGAAATGTTGCTGACACGTGGGGGGTGCCCCTGAGTAGGTTTTCATAAGCCAAGTATTCAACTGACAAGAACTCACATTGCCCTTTGACTGTAATAAAGGCCTGTTAATAGGGTATTTGCCTTTCATTTATGTGAGCAATACCTGAGAAAGGGGCTGGGGATTTAGCTCAGTGGCACAGCGCCTGCCCGGCAAGCGTGACGTGGTGAGTTTGATTCCTGCTACCGGAAACCGCCCCCCCCAAAAGAAATACCTGAGAAAGACAACTTGAGGCAAGAAAAAAGCATGTTGGCTCCCATTTCACAAGCTTTGGTCCCTGGTTGACAGCTCCAGCGTCTTGGACCCAAGGTGAGACAGAACATCAAGGTATAGAGATACGGGTTCAGGCGTCCTTCCTCACGTATTCGGTCATTGCTAATTGGAAGATCAATCCGTGGAATACTGGAAAAGTAAAATGGAAAAAAAAGTGGAAAATTGTTTTTAAAAGGAAGCCTTATGCTCATAGGCTAGCCAACTCTGTACCACTTTCAAATAAATTGTCTTACTTTGTTTGTCCCTGAGATACAATACCTGACACCTACAACTTAAGGAGGAGAGCTTTATTTTGGTTCATGTTTCAGTCTGTAGTCAGCTGGCTCCAAGGGAAGTCAGCATGGCAGAGGGGCCTGGTGGAGGAGTGCTGCTCACAGCAATGGCAGAGGGAAGTAGAGAAAGAAGAGATGTAGTGGATTAACTGATGGTCAACTTGGAACACCCAGCTGAACTGGGTCGGAGTGGTGCTGAGTGTGGAAGGCCCACCTCAGGATTGTTGCCAATAACATAAAAAGAGAACTGGAGGGGAAGATGGTGCTGTTGATTCTCCTGGAGAAGCTTGCCATGCTGATTTTCCTGATAGGAGCTCAGCTGTTCTCATTGTGGCTGTGGTACTCTTTGGAGGAGCTCTGGTCCTTACCTTGAGTGTCGCTTCCTGGCTCCAGTGCAGATCCCTCAGCCTGCTGCCACAGCTCCTTCATCCTGCTGGCACACACTTTTTAGCTTCCGCCACTGACCTTTGGGCCTTCCCTGTGCAGATCCTTGGTACAGACTTGCACGAGACATAGTCGTGGGCTCTAGGCCTTCAGCTGGACTTGTGGAGAACATTGCCATAGACTCTAGGTCTTCACCTGGACTTGTGCAGGACATTGCCATGGGAGCCAGGCCCTCAGCTAGATTCTTTGAGTTTCTAGTGTGTGGACAGATCTCCTGTACTCTTTTGCATTTGACTCTTTGGGTGAATATTATAAAGTAATCCTACAAATTATGTGTCCTGATTACATCTTTTCCCTTGTGAACCCTGACACAATAAGGGAGGAGCCAGGAAGAGACAGAGAAACCTTCCAGGTCATTCCCACAGTGGCCTACCTCCTAAGACCAACTCAGCTATAAACCTGAATGGTCCAGTCACCCTCAAAGCCCACCTACGAGTGCATGAGGGTTCCTGGGGAGACACCTAGCTATGAACCATAACACAAATCTATGTTGCAACTCTATTTTACCTATTTTGAAAGGCAACATTCATATACATTTGTAGTCATTTATGGGGATGAACACACAAGATAAATTCATTTCTTACAAAGGTTCTTCTGGTTTACATGCTGGATGTCCAGTCCTGGTCATTTGCCCTGCTGTTTCTTACCCAGGCTGAGGCCATGCACAATAGTGGGGAGTGTGTGGTCCAGCAAAACCTCTCACCTCAGGGCTGAATGTGAAAAGGATGGGGAGATGTCTGTGGTCCCTGAGCTCCCTTCAAGGACATGTGCTCCATGACCTAACATCCTGCTGGGCTCACCCTCAAAGGTACCAAACCTCCCCACAACACCCAGCTGGGAACCAGCCTTCCACATGTGGCCTTGGGGACGCTTGTCCGCGTTGCAGCCATGCTGTGAGCAGTACAACTGGGTACTCCACTATGCTCCATGTGGGTTTCACGCTGCCTTAGTCAGGAGGTTCTTATGCAAGCAAAATGAAGGAATATAAATGAAGAACAATTATACAAGTATGACTCTAAATATTTACCTCAAACATTTTATATCACCACCCTCCATGTGTTTTAAACAGATTGGATCACACTGGGTACTCAGTATAGACAGCACACAGATAGCAGCTCTTCCCTCACTCCCTGAAGTGAATGCTCTGAGTCTCTAGAAAGGCAGACATGCCGCACCCCACAGACCCCAGGACCAGCCGAGGATCAGAGTCACAGAGGGTGGGAAGGCATCCACAGGAGAGGCAGAGCAGACTCTGATGCCTCAGGCCCAGTCCACTTTCTGGGAGCTGGGTACCCAGGCCTCAGGGGAAAGCTTCCCACAGCCTGGCTTTTAAGAACACATAGGGCCACTTTTACAATCAAGGAATCATAATGGGTATGGGTACACAAGGCATAAAAATGTCCTCCTTGTCCTGTACGTTTGTGGTGACCAGGTGGGAAGCAGTACCCTTTGAGCTTCTGCTGGAGATGAAACCTCTGGAAAGAACAGTTCTCTAAGCGAAGGAAAGAGAGGGCTGTCTGGAAGTCAGGAACTCTGTAGGGCTGGAGGGCGGAGAAGATGGGAAGGGTCATTAGCAGAGAAGAGGCAGGTGGACCTGAGCCCCTAAGGGTCACAAGGCAGAAACTGCTCAAGACCTCTCAGCTGTGCAACTGGAACTTTCCCCCATAAGACACCTAAAATATTTACACACAAATTTTGGGCTAATTTTAAAGCAAATCAAATGTTAAAAGTTAATGTGTTAATCAAATGTTAAAAGTATAATAATTACTTCTTGAGCAGTGAAAGGACTTTTATATTTTCAGATTAATTCATGAAGCCTGGTGGGGCAGCTCAGTGGCCAACGCTAGCCTAGCAGTCCCAGGCCCTGGGTTACAGCCCCAGCATTGCAAAAAGGTGAACTCAGGGGCAAAAAGACAGATCTGGGTTGATATTTACAAGTGTGCTACAGGAGAGTCAAAGGAATTAGATAAAAACAAATGCATAAAACCTTTGTTAACATCTATTTATCCTGATTTAAAATGACAACAATGAATTTGAGATAGAATGACGTTATACTGAGTTCCAACATGAATAATTGCATTCATTCTTAGTTACCCTAGGATAGGCACGCGTTTTGTCTCTGCTCCACAGAGGAGATGGGGTCTTTGCATGCCATTAAAGGGCTGTAATGCAGGATGTCACATCCCTGACCACTGGGCATCTCAGCAAAGCGACGGAATCTCTTGCTAGAGCAGAACAATATTGATGTTTTTCTCACGGTATTTCTGATTATGGGTCATCACTCTGGCTAGCTAGTCTTTACGTGGTTCACTTTGCGTCAAATCCTTGAACAATCTTAGAATTGCCCCTCTCAATCAATGAACAAATCAATGGATTCAACAAATAGTCACCTACTATGTGCCAAGTACCATGAAGAAAAAACTCGGACTTGTGGCCCTCAGAATCGCAACCTGGTAATTCTTATTTATTTATCCATTTTATTTTTATTTATTTTTTTTGGTACCGGGAATCAAACTTAGGACCTTGCCCTTGCCAGGCAGGTGCTTATGCCACTGAGCTATATCCCCAGTCCCTACAGCTTGGTAATTCTAATGCTCATCCTGCGCCTTCTTCAGCTGGTGGAAAGGAGTGTAACAAGGCTCGGACACTTGTGCATTTGACTCTCTGCCAAGGCAGGGACCTCCTGAGAACCCATGGTGTGAGGAAAACCTCCACCAGAGCAAGGCTTTGTTCATGCTGTACTTCCCGAGGGTGTGGCCTCATTCAGTCTAAACTTCCTTAACCTTTAAAATTGTTTATTATAATATCAAAATAAAAAGCAAATGAATTTCTTTTGATGTTTTAAGAATACACAGGTTCTACAGCTAGTAAAAGAGTTTTCACAAAATAACAAAACACACCGAGGGAACTAGCAAGGTTGACCTGAGGTACAGCTGGGTGCCCACTGAGACGCAGCAGCACGCCTCTTCTCCCTGAGGCCCTGGCCACCTCTCTGCTGGCTTCTGCAGCTTGGCCACCACACCTGGAGTCTTCAACTTTGGGAACACACCTGCTGTGTGTTGGAGCGACTGTAGCCTTTGTTCTAGAATGCAAATCCATGAAGAGAGATCACTAATGCTGCCACCGCCTTCCTCGTTGCCAGGGATTGGCTCAGAGCTTCAGGTTCTGCGGGTCTGAAGTGAACTGACCAGGTCTGCACTTGCCCAACCCCTGCCCTGGGCAGTCCTGTGCCAGGCAGTATGGGTTGTGAAAAACAGACTGCCTTGGTGAGTATGCGGAAGGGCCAGACCTCCCAGAGCTCCTGTTTCCTCAGCTGTACAAGACCTGCCCCTCACTGCTGTCACCAGCTAAATCAGTCAACACAGGAAGTGCTTCAAGCTGCAGCTGGCAGAGGCAAGAAGTCGGTAAAGGAAGGCCACTCAACGTCGGAGTTATACCAGGTCTTGACTCTCCATCTCTTTCTGCCACTAAGACTATGAAGCGGATGTACCCTACCTCCTTTAAATTCCTTTACCGGAGCTGCACACAGCAGTACAGTTGGCTCCATTCATTCCACTAGAGTTCCCCTTCTAATCTATTAATAGACATTTAAAATTGAAAGTTAAAAATTAAGGAAACAGGGAATAAGTGCTGCAAATACCCACGTATGTTGATGTTGGAACGGACACCATCAATGTATCCTGTCAGGCAGATTCCACACCTGTGTGGACAGAAATAGTTTTTGCCGACTTAAGTGGAAGTGTGTTTGTCAGATGGCTTTTAGGTATCTTTTCATTATAAATGAAGCTTTCTCCAGTCTCCAGCATACTGAAGTTGTTCCTTGTAAAATAGTACCAAGTGAATCCAACTGGAGCTCCTGCTGCACGAAATTTGCCCTGGTGGTTTCCTGAGATGTGTCAGTCCTGACAGCTAGGGTCTTCTGGGGAGCAGAGGCAATGCCTGTTTCGGGGGGCCACGTCCATGGGCCATGTTTCACCTGTAAGTGTTCTGGCCCCACCTGGGTCCTTGGGTTGGCGTTGGGGTAGCACAGCGGGGCTCATTTATCATCCACCTGGGGAGGCACTGTGCTACCGAGAGCACACCCAGGAGGCACGGCACTTTATCTCTGCGCGCCTTTTACCTCCATTCAGAAAACCCACAGCTTGTTGATTGTGGTTAAGCATCCTTCTGAAAACTAAACCTGAACATCTTCCACTTCCAAATCGCATGGTATTTATCAGTCTTTAAAAAACAGACAACACCAATAGAGCCTTTATTAAGAAAGCAGCCTAAATACTTAGGATTTTGCACAATTTCCTTCAATCCTCTAACTAGAAATGAACAATTATTGCTTAGTTTCCCTGATGTCAACATCAGTTCTATTTTTAAAACGTCACTAGATGATAATTTATGAGGTATCAAGTTAGTTAAGTTTACTCCAGTAACATAATCTTCCAACTTCATTTTATGATGTTTTAAACAACCTAATGTTTAAAATGACGTTTTTAAAAAACACATCTTTTACTTCATCAGTGGAAATGACCCAGCAGACACGGGCCGGCTTCCTGCAGAACACGCGCACCCCAACCCAGGGAAGCCCTGGTTCCGCGCAGGCGAGACGGGCAGCGCAGGCCGCCGGTCTTCAGGCGCCGGTCCGGGTCGGGCTCCCGCGGCCAGGGCGGTGGTTTCTGTCATCAGCCGCAAATCTGAGCACACGGCCGACGCCTCCCCGCAGGACTCGGCCAGCGGGCTGAGTTTCGGAGCGCAACGCGATTCTCACCCAGGGCAAACGCGAAGGCCACGACGGTGCCCGCGGGAGCCTTCCCCGGGGCCGGCCGAGCTCTCGCGGGGGTCGCAGACGCAGGGGCAGCGCACGGGAGCCCGGGGCTGAGTGCAGAGCCGGTCCGCGGGAAGAGGGCGGCGCTTCCCCCAGGCGCGGCAAAAGCGGGATCCACTCGCGGGTGTTCAGCGAGGCTGTGGAGAAACTGACCACCGCGCCCTACAAACACGGAGCTGGAACGGCCGCCTACAGACAAGATCCGGGCCCCGCCGGGAGCCC
>NW_004955520.1:398613-434588 GCF_000276665.1 Chinchilla lanigera
GGCTCGGTCCCGTGCGGCTTGCGTGCGCGCCGTAGGGGCGTGCGAGGGATAGCGGCCTCCCAGCGAGTCCAAGCAGCTCTGAGAGATCCCTGCCGAGTCTCAGCCTAGGGCGCATGCACGCTCTACCCCTGTGCCTCGCCCCGTCCCAGTAAGTCTTTTTTTAAAGCTTGCGCTTAGCGATTCAGCGGATGTCTTTCTTTCAGAGTTTAATTGGTGTAGAGGAACGGTTGTGGGTCTTGCCCTGCGTCAGGAGTGCACAGACAGTAATGCGATGTGTAGTGGGTGTGTGGAAAGTGCCAGCCGCTGAAGTTTCCAGCAGATCCTGTAAGGATATGTCCGAGAGCCCTTTAAACAGGCAGATGGCCTCGCAGTCTCAGGGCTCATGTTTCAAAAGCTTATGAAGTGTTTGAAATTTGGCGTTTTCATGGAAAAAGACGCGCTTCCTTCCAACTCCGGCTGACCCGTGAGGAGTACTGGGGAGAGTCTGGTCTGAGGGGTGCAGGGAGGAGGAGGGGCACCCGAGGAGGAAAGAGGCGCTTTTCGTTTCCTTCCGCTTCGTGCTTGGAGGTGGGGAGTTTTGTGTTGAAACAGGCACTGCTTGCTGCTGTCACCTTCCGGCTTTGTGCTCCTCCTCGTCCAGAGGGGTCCAGCGCCCCCCTCGCCCCTCAGGTGACTGCAGCCAGGCCCAGCTCCATTCCCAAGGCTCAGACCTTTCCATTACCCTGTGATGCTACCTCAGGCGTGGGGAGAAAGCATCTCTTTGATGTGCACATCCACTGACGCCCTCTAATCACCAGATAAGCCCTGTATTTTCTTCGTCTATCCACTTGGGGACCGTCTCTTTAAATGGCAAGCTGTGTTGTCTCAGGTGATTAACTGTGAAGATGTGAAAGTGGGAAGGGCTTTTTTCTTGGGAGGGGTGGGAAACCCGTCTTCCTCCTAGTTCCTCAATCTTCAGTCATCCTTAAATGTTGTGGTTATTGTATGGTCAGCTCTTGACAGAAGTGTTAAATGGGTATCAGTGTGCTCGAAGATCCATTGAGAATGACTTAGTTGTAGACACAGGTGACTTGGGAGAGAACATGTCTTTCAAAGTGTCTGCTTCTTGCTGCTTCATTTGGTGTTGAATGGGTTGGTCCGAGGCACCAACTCTGGTGTGGAAGTGTGAGCCTGCTGGTTAGTGGAGGAGAGGCTACTTCTAGGATCCCGCAGCACCCAGCAGCCAGCCGATATCTCAGAAGGGTGGCAGACAGGTCTCTTGTGTGGGAGTTTTTGAAGCTTGTTTGTGGCTTCTTAGGATTTGTGCAAGGTATGATAAAAATATAGGGTGAATGTCTACATTTAAATAAATTTATTACAGTAAAAGACATTGCATTGAATTCCCCTCAGAGTACTCCCCACACACTTGTTGCTACAAAAGCAATTCTGGAAATTCTCTTTCCGGAGTGTCTTTATGAGGGATCACAACTACAGTGAGTGCTGCTACTGACTGTCATGAAACAGGCAGGCTTGTAGAAACATGACCATGTGTCCTCATCTACCTTATCACCAGGTCTGCACAGAAAGTGGCAAGAAGGATGGAATTACCCGTGTTTGAAGCAAAGGGAGAGTACATCGAGAGGAAGTGGTGGCAGAGTCTTTTACTTAAAAAGAAATTCATTCACTGTAGTTTATAATCGTGCCATGTGCAGGCTTGTGGGCAGCGTTCTGACACAGGGGAAGGAATGCTGTGCTGGAGCTGGTATCTGTGGTAGTTTATCGGGGAGACTTCGATGGAGGCCAGGTGTGTGCTGGCCTGGCTGAAGGGTTGGCATTTGGGCTGAAACTAAGAAGGCAAACTTGGTGAAATAAATCCTAGATTTGCTGTTCAGTATAGATACGAAATTATTTTCCTTCCTTTTGGTAGGTCACGGTGATGATAATTGCACACCCTTGATTCTCCCAGTCTCTTCTGTAGTTACTGTTTTCAGTACAGTATCGTTATGGCTGTGTCTTGATATTCCCCCAGAGCCTCTTGTGGTCCCAGGTGGGGCTTTTTCAGAGGTGGCTGGATCTTGAGTGTGTGATGCTGGGATCAAGGGTGTGTGATAACTGAATCAGTCCACTGATTGGATTGGGAGCACTCTAATCCCAGTAGCCTAGACAACGTACAAAAGGTGCAAAGAAAAGCTGGTAAGGTCCCCCGCTCTACTTTGCTGCCTTCTGCCCACCGTGAATGTTTTCCCTCTGTGATGCCTGTGTGCCACACCACCCTGCCTTGGAGCCAGCCAACTATGGACTGAAACCTCTGCAAACTGTGAATCAAATAAACCTTTCTCCTCTAACTTGGGGTGTCAGGTATTTTATCTCAGCAACAAAGAAAGTAACTAAGACAGGTGATTTGTTAAAATATAGTCAATGGGGGCCGGGGGTTTAGCTCAGCAGCACAGTGCCTGCCTGGCAAGGGCAAGGTCGTGAGTTTGGTTCCCAGTACGGGAACCACGCCCCCCCCACCCCAAAAAATAGTTAATGGCATTTTAAAGCCCTTCAAAGACAGTAAGCAGATTTCTTTTTTTTTTTGGTCTTTTTGAGACAGGGTCTCACTATGCAGTTTAGGCTGGTCTTGAACTCACTTTTGTAGCCCAGGCTGGCCTTGGAACTTACAGTGATCCTCCTGCCTCAGCCTCCTGAGTGCTGGGATTACAGGTATGTGCCACCATACCTGGCATAAGCAGATTTCTAAATCAGAAAATGTACCCTTTATGAGATTTACCCTGAGTTTTGATCACAGTAGGTGTGTAGCACTTTTCGGGTACAAACTACTCAGTGTCTGTTACGTGTGGTCATATTTCATCCTTCTTGTCCCTTCCATGCACTTCTGTGGCTCTGTCGTACCCTATAAAGTGATTCTAAATGAAGCTTGGCTAAAGTCTTGCCGTTTCACACATCTGTTTTTGTGCCCTTGGGCAAAACAGTTAACTTTAAGCTTCAGTTTTCTCATCTTGAAGTGAGGAAGCCTTCTTGGTCCTAACATCTTCTCCACCTAATAATTCTACAAAGTTGTATTTAGTGATCAGTCTATGAAAAAAGATCAACATAACGGTAAATATTGACTGAATATTTTTCTTTACATTGTTCAGACTAATTTTGGAAAATGCCAAGTAGGAAATTTGCCGATGGTGAAGTGGTAAGAGGTCGATGGCCTGGAAGTTCCCTCTATTATGAGGTGGAAATTCTGAGCTATGACGGCAAATCCCAGCTCTACACTGTCAAATACAAAGATGGAACTGAACTGGAGCTGAAAGAGAATGATATCAAGGTAAGACCCTGTTGGTCTCCCCGACTCTGTGGGAGGTGGGGTGCCCCCGCTCTGGCTGCATCTGCACACAGACCTGTGTGCTGGCGGCCTCTCTGGGTTTGATCTGTTTTGTAGCTGGAGTTCTCCCTGCTGGTGTTAAGCACAGAGAGGAGGGAAGGACTGAGCTTCAGGGGTGACTGAGGAGGTGACACCTGAGTGCTGAGGGTGAAGGGGAAATGGGCGGGTGAGGGCAGCACACTGAAGACTGGGGATGATGGGAACGTGGCCAGGTGTCAGGAGCAGGTGGGGGTTGCGGCAGTGGAGTGGGAAGCGGGAGCCCGACGAGGGGTTCAGTGCTTGTTGCTCCATCCTTGGGCCAGGCTTCCTCAGGAGGGTGGCATCTGTTACATCTGAGTCTGTCCCGAGACTCGTGACCTGTGCAGGGAGGCCTGGGTAGGAATGCTTGTATCAGATGCTGCAGCCTAGTCCCGGCCACTCAGGATCTGAGACAGCGGGTCACAAACTGGGGCCAGCCTGGGAAACACAGTGAGGCTCCACCTCAAAAACGAGTGAGTAAGTAGATATGCCGTAAAAATTAATTATGAGGAAATAAGATATACAAAGTAAAAGCTGCAATTTTCATTAGATTTCACAAACATGAAATTCCTCTGTGACAGTGCTTGCAGATGTCTGTACCAGTTGTCAGTTCTGTGCCTGCTGTGGGTCAGTCACATTTGGACCCGTGTCCTGGGGACCACATTACAAGAGAATGTCACACCTAACTGCCCCTCAGGCCGGGCAGCCTGGGAGCTGCTCCAGGCCTTGTGGAAGGACATGGGGGGGGCCTATTCTGATAAACCTTTGTTTATGGATGCTGGAATTGGAATTTCTGATAGTTCTCACGCCTGTCTGTAGGCATTTGCCTGAGGTAAAAACCATAATGGCTTGAGGGTGAGGGTGAGACCCAAAAGCCCCTTGGGCTGTAGTTGACAGAGGCCTCGCCCCAGTTCTGGAAGCCATTGGTGGATCGGGTGGAACAAAGCCTTGTCATCCACCATTGGGGTTCAGGCGAACTGTGGGGGTGACTCCTCAGCTGTGTGCTAAATTCCTTGTGGTCTTAGTTTCCCTCACGCGGGTGGGGGGGTGGCGGTGGCCACACTGGTGGGAATTGGGGACGTGTGAGGGTACAAGGGCTGCCGCAGTCCGCCACTGTCTCTGCAGCGCTCCTGGGCCCAGGCCTCCTGGCCCCTGCCACCGGGGTCAGAGTTGGGGGTGTTCAACCTGTCCTGTCAGTGTGAGCGGCTCTGCGCACCTTGCTCTGTGATGAGCTCTTTGCCACCATCCTCCCCTCCAGCCTTTAACATCCTTCAAGCAGAGGAAGAGCAGCTCAGCGTCCAGTTCTCCCTCCAGACGCCGTGGGAGCCGTGGCAGCAGGTCTCGGTCACGTTCCCGGTCCCCTGGTCGGCCACCTAAAGGTTCCCAGAGATCCACCTCTGCTTCCCATCAGGCTGATATGAAGGGAATGAGGAGAGAGATTCTGGAAGTTAAATTGACTCCACTCGTATTGGTAACTTGTCTTTATCCTTGTATAGTGTGTGTTTCATCTGTCCATAGCACTGTTGCCCCTTGCAGGTAAATGTTTATTCGAGTTGCTTGCAGTTAATAATATTAAAATGTCAGCAGGACATCAAGTCTGAGGTCAAAACTTTCTTGTGGAAAGCATATTCTTTTAAATTAAAAAAAAAAAAGAATGTTTTTAAGTTATAAGAAGTGCTGTTTATCCCAGCACTCCGGGAGGCTGAGACAGGAGGATTGTAAGTTCAAGCCTAGACCTGGGCAACTTACCAACTAAGCAAGACCCTTGTCTCTAAAAAGGGCTGGGGATATATAGCTCAGTGCCAGGGCCCTGGGTTCAATCCCTAGTATTCCCCCATTACTCCACAATGCTATTTAATATTGTCTTAAAAAATAGTGTTTACATTGAAATAGACATTGCTTGTAGAGTGAACTGAGTTTTTACATTGTATAAAAGTTCACTGTGAAAGGAGACGGAACTGTGTTACAGAAACATTTATGTTTTCTCAGCATCATATTCGGTCTCTTCCTTATGTAAGATGATCATTTTGCTGGAAAGACTTCCGAGTGCCTGCCTAAGAATGTCAGGGTGTGTGGTGCTATACACCTTATGCAGTGGGGTAGATAAGATGATAGACCAAACAAGAAAATATTTTACAAGAATTAGAGTAAAAGTTATCTTGTAATCCTTTCATATAATTTCACCTCTTTTTTGGATGAAATATATACAGACTTTTAATAACCTTTAAAAACTGGACTACATGCATACTATTTATAGTTACATTTTTATTTTAATTTTTTTAGACAGGTTCTTGCAGTGTAGTTCAGGCTGGCCTTGAGTTCACTATGTAGCCCAAGCTGGCCCCAAGCTCATGGTGATATTCCTGCCTCAGCCTCCCAAGTGCTGAGATTACAGGCGTGTGCAGCCGCCATACCTGGCTGTAGTTAAATTTTTAAAAATTTAAAATATTGGGAATAACCTTTCATGATATACTTTTTTATACCATTCTGATATATGAGATAGTGTGGATATACCATTAATTGCACAGATGTGAGGTAATTGTTAAAGTTAGCTCCTCTATTGGTAGACATCTAGTGTTTTCCCTTTTGAGTCTTTACCACTATAAATAGGTAGAGACATTGAGTTACATCCTTAGGATAAATTGTTAAAAGTGGAGCTGCTGGGTCAGATGTACAACGCTGTCTTGCAGCTTTACTGCACGTGCCACATTGCTTCCAGAACGTGTGTCAGGATCGATGGTGTATGAATGCTGTTTCTCATCTGAGTATTACAATCTTTTTCCAATGCCTGTCAGAGATTTGCGGCTCTCTGGTTTGATTTGCCTTTTGCTTCTTGCCAGTGAGTTGAATTTGTTGACTCTCAGGGGCTCCAGGGCCAGCTGGGTGCACAGGGTAAGGAAGGCACTGCACACTGCCTCTGTGACTTTGGTTTGTGATGCCTGGGACTCACATTTCCACAGTGTCATCTCCCGGGTCCCGTAGTGACACAGAGCTGCAGCCTGGCTTGGCCTCCCTGTCGCCCTTAGTGTCTGTTGGCTGTCTTTACGGGTCTGTAGGGCCTTGATGGGGACTGGACCTGGATCCTGTGTGACACTGTCCTTTGCCACCTGGTGAATTATAAAGGAGCAAAGTGACAGATGTCAGTCGTGGATGTCTGAGAAGCCTTCTGGGAGGTAAATCTCTTGTTCAGCCAAGTGAGAAAAGAGGCTGAGTTGAGAAAATGGACTCATGGCAAGGGGAAATTTAGGGTTAAATAAATAACCCTGCAATTTCATGCAAATGGCATGAAATTGAGAAAGTAAACTGTACCTCAGTAGTAATATTCTATAACAGTCTACTATTTCTTAAATTTCTTTCTAGGCTGTTTTGATGCAATAGATGTCTTTTCCTCGTTTTTAACAACAAGTAATGAACTAATGTATCAGTTTTTACTTTTATCAGCCTCTCATACTAAATAGAGCATCTGATTGAAATTATAACAGTCTAATTATATTGGAAAGATGAAAAGTGTTCAGAGGAAATCTATAAGAACCAATCTTTGAAGACAGGGAAATTCTAATCAATTTTGTTCCCCGTTTTTTTTTTTTTTTTTTTTTTTTTTTTTTTTTTTTTTTTTTTTTTTGGTGGTGCTGGAGATTGAACCTAGGCGTCACACATGCTAGGCAAGTGCTCCACGCTGAGCTATATCCTAGAGTCCCCCTTTGCATTTTTATAGGGACAAAAATTCTTTAAAATTAGGGCTAGAAAACCTTTGGCTCATTTTGTTGTTGGATTTGCAGTATTAACTTGCTACCATTGTCTCACATTCTACTCAGAAGCCGTTTGGGAACAGCATCAGCACGTACAATGGAGGGCCAGAGCCTGAGCCGGGTGACGGGAAGGACACGTCTCACAGAAGACCTCAGGTACACGGCAGGGGAAGGACACCCCTCACAGACATGCATACATGTCACCTTGGGAAGCTCTTCTTTGTTAACCTTATTTTCCCCTCTCGAAGCACTTTGGAAATCATAATAGTTTATAATCTGGTCTAAGACTGGTTGTAATTTGGCAAGTTCATTCCTGTTAGTATCTGCTATGTTGAGATGCTGAATTCCTTAATGGAGTTGCCTTTGTGGAACTGTTGATATGGATATTTTAATATGCTCTGTGTTTTACTTAGGAAAGATTCACCATGTCCCAAGAAGGCAGTTATGTGTCTGCTCAGTATAACCTTCATCCAAGAAGGGAGGAGATCAAGTTCAATGAAGTTGATTCTAAGGAAGAAAAGCTTATTGCCAAAGAACCTGATTCTCTGAGAATGTTTCACGTGGCCACCCCTCAGGGGAGGGAGCTGGAGTTTGGGGGCATCCCTGGTAAGTGTTCTGTCCAGGCCTCAGCGGGCAGAGCCTGCAGAGGGGATCCCCCTTTGGGGGATGAGCATGGAGTGGACAGGATGTCAGTATGGCTGTGTTCAAGCATCTTCCCCGCAGGCTGTCATAGGCTTTGAGTGGAGTAGAGGAGTCTGACCTGACAAACAGCAGGGGAGCTCGATGGAGACAGAACCGTGAAGACCAGACCGGGGTGGGGGTGGGGGATGGGGATGGTGGTGGTGGTGTCGTCTAGGCGTCACAGCCTTGGGTTTGTGAGTAGGTGGGACTGATGAGCGAGGCAAAGGAAGTGCTTGGCCAAATGATCCCCAGTGCTGTGTGGCTTCGTTGCTGTGTTTTATAAGTGGTGATGCTTGGCTGGTTGGCTGGTTGTTACAGGTTTGTCCAGCATCACCCGAAGTCTGCACACCTGACAGGAAGGTGATATATTTTAATTTTTGGAAGTTCATGGATACAGAGTTGTTAAGATGAGACGGATCATTTCCAGATGAATGGCTATGGGTTTGCTGGCCTCTTCCATCCTTTAGTTGCTAAGGAAAATGTCTGGAGCTGGGTTCTGAGCTGGGGCATAGCTATTGCGGTGCTGGGTGTCCATGTTTCCTGCTTTGACACCCACAGTTGCTTCCTCTGAAGGCAGTGTGCAGAGGTGCAGAATTCTAATGGGCTCGGAGGGTTGGTTTCAGACCAACAGCCGGGCCTGAGCTCAGGCCTTAGAGACCCGTGTGAGTTTTAAACCAGCAAGCTGGTGGAGCTGGCTGAGGCTCACCCCCACACGCCCATCTGCCTGCCTGCAGGTGCACTGCTCATCATGCTGGGCCTGCCTGTTGTCGTCTTCCTGCTACTGTCCTTGTGCCGGCAGGATGACCCCAGCCTCCTGAGTTTCCCACCTCCCTTGCCAGCACTGCGTGACCTGTGGGAGCCTCGGGCCAGTGGGCTCTACTTCCTCTGGTTTTCTGTTCAAGTTCTCTTTTCTCTGCTGCCAATTGGAAAGGTAAGTTTTTGCTGGTGGGACATGGCTTTGTGAGGCTTTCCTAGCTTTTCTTCCATGGTTACATGAATGAATTCACAGCAGTTTTAAGGTTAGAAGCTGCTGGTGGTCATAACTAGCAAAACTTACTCCTCTACCACATGACACTTACCCATTAGTGGAAATTTAAAAATCTGACTTTTGTGTGTTACTTTCTAAAGCAAATAGAAAATAAAAGGCTAGTTTGCAAATTGGCCTGACTCAGAGAGGTGTGTGTGTGTGGGGAGATTCTTTCTCACCATGAATCATGTCAAATGAAACATTTTAAATCATTAATTGATGAGCTGTGGCACTCAGTGGACTTTATCATTTTGTTTTTTTTTAAATACAAGTTTCTGATCTTTAATACCTTTGAGAAGTGCACCAGTAACATTTTACGTACTTTTCAGAGTCATGCGATATTTTTAAAGTTCCTGTTGCTAAGTGTGGGTTTTTATTCTTTCAGTAGAGTACTTTACCTGGATATATTTAAAGGAATGTGAGATTCCTAAGTAATAAATAATTTATGTAAGATTTTTATTCTTAGAGCTTTGCAAGTTTGCCAGCTGCAGACCAAGGACCAGTTAGTTCTTTGTCATGGCAAATGCGAGTGACGGTGGGCACAGGCTCCAGGGCCGGGTGCACCTGCTGCCAGCTCTGCAGGAAGGGGCCTTTGGTTGTTGCCGCTTTGACTACATTGATAATGTGGGGTAGGGCAAGTTTGATGTTTAGTAGGGATAACAGTTTGGATGGTTACAAATGAGATGAATATTTAAATTAAAGTGACTAAAAAAATATATCCTGGTGTATATTAAATATGTACTTAATAGTCCCAGTCTAAAGCCCAACACAGTATGTACTAGATACCTTTAAAAGATAAGGGTCATTTGAAATAAGCACGTGGGGGGAGCTAACCCTGTAATCGGACAGACTTTGCCTTTCCTCTGGGTTCCCCCTGATGAAGAGTTCTGGACACAGGATGCCTGCTGCTGTTGGGTGCTCTGAAAGCATGGCTGTGTTTCCAGGCCGTGACTTAGGGAAGCGAGATGGGCCAGCCTGGGCAGGTGGACTCTACCTTCATCCACCTGGAGCCTATGTCACATAGCTTCTCCCGTGTGGGCCTCTCTGTGGAGGTCAGCTCCTTCTGGAGCTGGTGATGTCGTAGGGTGGCCAGTGCCTTGGGCAGAGCAAGGAGGAGCAGGGTGCATGACAGTGGGCACTGCAGGTGGGGCCAGAGCGGAGCTGGTTGGAAAGGACCTTGCAAGTGAGGAGAGTGAGATGGCACTGTAGTTTGTAAGCAGTGGAGACCACAGCAGATTGCTGAGCCGAGGCTTCATCACATGCAGAATGGTGGTGTTTGGAGCACCTTTGGTCTTGGGAGGGTCCAGGAGACAGCTGGGGTGGATAGGTGCCTCTTGCAGGAGTCTTAGCACATCAAGTTAGTGATTAGAGTTAGGTTCAAGAAAAATTCCTGAAGGCAGAATTGCTTCCTCAGGGGCAGGGGCTGTCTTGCACTCTGCAAGGTGAAATTCCAGTTCCTTACTCTGAGAGGTCTGCTTCCTCGGGCATGCTGAGATTTAAGAGAGAGCAGAAAACTGTAACCACGTGTGACATATCTCTTACATGTAAGGATGATGGTAATGTACTTTTTTAACTTTTAAATTTTTCTTCTCTAGGTTGTAGAAGGATTGCCTCTTGTTGATGGAAGAAGACTCAAGTATAGATTAAATGGTGATTTTTTTAAAAAGACTCATTAATTATTTTATAACTTAAACTTTTGGGAATTGTACTCTTTAAACCAGTGGTGGAGAACCTATGGCACATGTGCTGCAGCAGCCTGTTATTGAAAGCTCTAAAAGGTTTGCCATCACCACTTCAATCCATCAAAGCTGATTCCACCAGAGCTGTGAACAGGAATTCTTAGTAGTTTGAGGGGTATGCAGATAAACTTTACCTGCAGCCAGGGGTAAGACTCAGGCTATGTGAAATGGTAGCCCCCAAGTCAGTTGGCTGTCTAGCTTTACCTCTCTTTAACTACCTTACCTGCTTTATCTTACCTTGCCTACCTTACCTTACTTACCTGCCTTATCTTTCCCTACCTTACCTTACTTCTCTTATTGCCTTACCTTACCTTACTTACCTTACCTACTTTACTTTATGTACCCATCTTACCTTACCTACTTTACTTTACCTTACCTACCTTTGCAGTGCTGGGGTTGGAACTAGCCCTGGCTTCATTTCTCAGGAGCACCTATCCTACTTGCAGTGTTGTACTCACCCATGGTCTTCCCCCGCTGGGAACCTTGCATGAATGGGGATGTCCCATCCCCTCTGTCCCGCTTGCTCACGCCCCTGCTCATTGGCCCCCAGCTGTCTCTCACATCTGTGTCACTTCTCTTCTCAGGGCCTTTACTGGGGATGTCCTCACAAGTCTGCCAGCTGCTGCTCACTCTTGCACGCCTGCTTGCACAGCCTCAGGGCCTCTCCTTGCTGCCCTCTGTTCTCTTGACAGCACCTGTCTGCCTGCTGGGCCTTCCTCCTGGTGTGGCTCTCTGGGCAGCCCTGGGCTCATCCTGTGGTGTCTGCTGCCTGGAGAGTGCTTGGGGGCGGTGGGGTCTCAGCACAGTCAGGATGTGGCAGGCACTGCACCTCCTGGAGGGGGCAGCTGCCCTGGTGGGAGCAGGGAAGAGATTCCGACCTGAGGGGCAGTCTCCACTAGATGCACGTTGCCTTTGCCTGTGATGGAGAAACTGTTGGCTGAAGCCAGCAAGCTGGGAACTGCCTGTGTCTGAATGCTTGGCCCTCGAGCCCTCTCCTTCTTACTGTCCTAGCTTTAGGTGCTCTGATCAGTGCTTTGCCTGCCCCTCCTCCCACCTGAAACCAGGGTGTTGGGTCCTGGCAGGGCCAGGTGCCTCAGCTGCCATGTGCCTTTCATCTGCCATGCTGAAGCCCAGCTGGGAGCCACATGGCTGCTTCATGTGTTTGCTGTCACCAAGTTGAATTCCGCTCAGAGGGAACAGGTTTAGACTTCCTCCCTGCAGGCTGCACACCTGTGGCAGAGGGATGAGGTTGGGGAAGCAGTCTGGGCCACCTAGGTCACCTCTTGAAGGTCTTGGTGTTCGTGTCTGCTGTATCCGTGCACACGTCCCTTGGTCTCTCCCTTGGAGACCTGGTATCTTTAGAGCCTTGGAGCTCTGGGAGGCAGCACTGACCTGGTCAGTGGGTCCTTTATAGAACTTCCTCATCAGGTTACTCTGATTCCAATATTTGGGTATTCTTTTCATGAGATTTTTACTTTACTGGCAATTTTTAAGATATTTTAACTGATTATTTTTAATCCATGTGCCATTCTTTTTCTAATTTTTAATTTCTTTGTCCTTTTGAGACAGAGTTTTGCTGTGCAGTTCACACTGGCCTTGAACTCACTTTGTAGCTCAGGCTGGCCTTGAACTTGTGGCAATACTCCTGCCTCAGCCTCCCAAGTGCTAGGATTACAGGCATGCGCCATCACGCCCGGTGTGTGCCATTCTTCTTAATATTCACCGACTTTGTGAGAGTTTAATGACTATTTTTATAAGTTCAAGTGTTAAAAATTATTCATTGGAGTAAGGGCAGTATGGGTTTAAGTAGTACAGAGGGTGACTCTGTTTCTTCACAGACATTCTGTTTTTAGAGTTCGTATAGAAGTAATGCCACGTGGGTCCCAGGAGAGTGATAGTTTCTGTGGCCAGGAGACACGGGGAGCCCACGGAGCCTCTTACCCGGGTGGGAACAGTGGCTGAGTGTGGGCCCTTGCTCTGCTCCGGGGCTTGGGGTGAGCTCTGTGAAGTCAGTATTGACAAGGGGATTCGAGTGTAAACACCCACACCCTCACAGGAGGCAAGGGTGCAGACCCTGCACCGTGTGCCACGACCTCTAACTTGGGGTTGAGTGTTTGCACTGAGAGCTTTTTGCAGCTCTCTCCCGTTTCTATGTATAGAACTGCCTTTCAGCTTTCTGTTAATTAAAAGCAGATGATACTGTTTGCTATGAAAAAGAATAAATGTGTTAAAGTATTTTACAGATGCAAGAGTATGAAACCTGCATTGAGTATCACCCCTTGGGGTGGTGCTTATTATTGTTTAGTCTGAGAATCTCTGAGATTCACACGCAGCAGTGCTTTGCTTTCAAGCCAGCGCTGGGTTAATGCTAGTCATCTCCCTCTTCTCTGAAGGATTCTATGCTTTCGTGCTGACTTGTGCAGTCCTTGGCATGGCTCTCCTGTGGGGCCTAGAGCTTCATTACCTGTATGAGCACTTCTTCCAGCTGGCCCTCGCAGCCATGGTGTTCACCGCTGTCCTGAGTGTCTACCTCTACGTGCGTGCCCGGAAGGTCCACGGAGCCGAGCTGTCGCCTGCCAGCTGTGGTGAGTGCCGTGCCCTCTGGCTGCTTCCATGCTTACGGTGATTGCTTTGGTCTCTAGCTTTATTTGTAGGGCATCAAGAGAAATGGGAGGAAATAAAAGATGAAGAAATGTAGAGAAGTGAATTTAAAGCAAGAAAATATTTTTTATTTTTCTTCATATTTTGCTATTTTTTTCCTTCCCTATTTTTAATTACTTGACAATGGTAGACTTTTTTAATTTTTAGGAATTGTAAATTATGACAGATATTGTTTTGTCCAGAATAGTAGATACCCGGGGTGTAGCTCAGGGGAAGAGCATTTGACTGCAGAATAGTAGATACCCTTTATAAAGGACAGTAGCAGTTGCAAATTGGCTAATTCTGACCCAAGTATTTGAGATTTTTTAAAAGTTGCTTACTTTTAAAAAATTGTACATTTTAGGGGCTGGGGATTTAGCTCAGCGGCAAAAGCGCCTGCCTCGCAAGTGCAAGGTCCTGAGTTCGGTTCCCGGTACCGGAGAAAAACCAAAAAAAAAAAAAATTGTACATTTTAAAAAAACTCTGTTCCCTCAAAACTGGGACCTGGCCACCTGGGCTGCCGAGGTGGTTGCTCTTACAGAGGCCGCGTCCTTTGCCCTCTGCCATCAGAGCTCTAGGTGCTCTGTGGGCCTCGCAGGCAGTGGGCTGGCTGTGAAGCCTTTGGCTGGGTTTGGAGCACCATGTGGGAAAACCTTCTCCATTCTCAGGAAATGTTATCTATGATTTCTTCATTGGCCGTGAGTTGAACCCGAGAATTGGTTCTTTTGATCTCAAATACTTCTGTGAACTGCGCCCTGGCTTGATTGGATGGGTAAGTCATCTTGGAGAATTTCAGTTCAGTAGTACACATTTGTCTTGCATTTAGAAACAAGTGTAGACACATTTTTAGGGGTAATGACAGCTTTCTATAGTCTGGTCTATTTGACATAAAATATTTTATTATAAATATTTTCTAGAGGTTTAAGATGCCATTTCTAAGTTACCATATTAAAATTTGTTTCTTTATCAGATTATATTTATGTCAGAAAGTGATACTATAGGTAAATTAATGTAAGAAAAAAATACCACTCCTTTAAAAAAACATTCTGACCAAGTTGCAGCTTGCGGGGGACAGCACACACAGAGCAGGGTCCTCCTGTCCTTCACCCACATCTTGCAGGGTTGGGGCTGGCGTCAGGAACTCCGAGGGTTTCTGCTGCGTGCGTCCTTGGTCCCAGGACCCCTGTGGTCCTCACGCGCCCCTTCCTGCTTCCTTGGAGTCTGCTGTAGTCTGTGTGGTCTTTGTCTGTCCTAGCCTCTCATAACCTTCACATTTTTTTAAAGTGTGCCGGTCAGGATTTTATTTAAGAATGTTCCCCAGCTTGGATTGGCCTGGTACTTTTTCATGATTGGGGTGAGGTTATGTGTTTTTGTCAAGAACACTGTGGAAGTGACCTTGCGTCTTCTGGTGCTGTGCCTGGGATTTGTGATGGGGTTGTCTCTTGCCCAGCACTGGCGTGGTTGATGGAGTCTGTGGTCTCAGCAGGAAGTTGCTCTGGCTGTGTGTCCTGATCACACCTTGAGACTCTTCCCTCCCTTGGATGACAGGTAGTGATTAACCTGGTGATGCTTTTGGCTGAAATGAAGGTGCAGAACCGGGCTGCTCCGTCCTTGGCAATGGTTTTGGTTAACAGCTTCCAGCTTCTGTATGTGGTGGATGCTCTGTGGAATGAGGTAAGGAACTGTAAGAGCCCCGGCCTGTGGCTTGAGGAGTTGGTGAGTGGCCTGGCAGCAGGAGCCTCGCTGGTTCCATGCAGCGTGAGGGAAGAGGCCGTGTGGTGCTGTCCAGGAGAGCAGGTGCTGGTGCCCACACATCCACAAAGAACCTTGGATCTGCTTAGAAACAACATTCTGAATAAGATTGGCACATCTGGGCTTTTATTTTACGAGTGGTGACCAAGTCACACAAGTAAAGTTTAACTTCTTAATTAATATCTCAAGGAAATACATGGATAATCATCAAATTGGAAGGACATTCTTTTGATTGTTTTCGGGGGGCAGGTACCGGGAATCGAGCTCTGGAACTTGTGCTTGCCAGACAGGTGCTGTGCTACTGACTTTCTAACCCATTAAGTCACTTGTGCTACAAGTGACTTAATGGGTTAGAAATCTGTCTTTTTTTTAGAGACTTAGCCAGGTATTACTTTCTGTTAACAGAAACATTTTGCATCTAGTTAGGGTTCTCAGGCAGTGCTACAGAGCCCTGGGGTAGAGAGCGAAAGGGTGTTGGTTTCCGTGTGTCCTTGGGCCCAGGAGGTGGCAGCTTCTTGTGTGTGGCCTGGACGCGGGGTCCTGTGGTGCCTGGCTGCCTGTGGGCAGCTGGCAGAGCACACCAACATCTTGTGGGGTCAGGGAGAGAATCCCTGCCACACCAGACAGCTGAAAATGCCAGCCAGGGACAATGTCCTGAGAGTGCCCGGGTGAGGCTGCTGGGTGGGGCTGAGGGTGCAGAGCTGCCTGCAGGAACCAGCCTGTCTCTGCTACTCCAGTGCTGAGAGATGAAGCTGCCAGTTGACCAGGTTGCTGGGCAGCTTGTTTCTGCTGTGAGAATGCAAATAAGCTGGGCGAGGGGGCTCCCTCCTGTAATCCCAGGTACTCAGCTGGCGGCCCTTTTAGCGATCTGTCCTAACAGCTGCACACACTTGACTGAAAATGGGCGCTTTGTGTGAAGACTCTGAGCAGAGCAGCTGCTTCTTTCCTGTGATCCCTGCAGGAGGCGCTGCTGACGACCATGGACATCACCCACGACGGGTTCGGGTTTATGCTGACCTTCGGGGATCTGGTGTGGGTTCCCTTCACCTACAGCCTGCAGGCCTTTTATCTCGTCCACCATCCCCATGAGCTGTCCTGGCCACTGGCTGCACTAATCATCGCTCTGAAGCGTGAGTGTCCACTTCGTGCACTGTGTGTTTTGCTCTGGTGTCTTCCTGTCTGTCACTTGCTGTTTTAAGTGGCCCCAGCTAGCTGTGATGGAGGAGAGAGAATGGTGCTTCCTACCCAGGTTCTTGAGTGGTTGTCTGAATGGACAATTTTAAACAAAACTTGTTTTCTAAATTTAACATATTTAAGTAAATTAAACATTTACATGTTTTAGTAAGGGTTTATCCCCTCTCCTAAGGGTCTGCTTTTTCAGGTAGTTGTCATGAGACCAGTATGATTGGTCTTGGCTTCACAAGGCTCACATCTTAACTGGAAGGGAAACATCGAGGTCGAGGCTCCGAGGGGCTCAAGGGCAGGAGTGCATGCCCTTGGTGGAGAGCCCAGCCTTTGATCTGACTCAGTTCAGCAGGGATGCAGGCTGCCCTCAGGCGAGGCCACATGGGGGCATTCCACCCCCCTTTGCCCCAGGGATGATCAGCACTGAATGTTACATCAGCTGCCTTAGCTACACACACCTGTATCAGTGATGAAAGAAGATACCAAGCTGGGTTAGAACTTGGGCTGCTTCATCACTGGGTTGGGTTTCTGGGCCAGCCGTGCTGGTGTGGGAAGGGGAGGTGTTTCTCCTCGCTCAGAGTCTCAGGAACTTAGGGCTTGCAGTTTCACGCAGGTGTCATCTGAGGCCTGCAGGTACATCCCTGAGCAGAGTCAAGGGGACACAGGACTACACTGTTGTGTCTTAGGTTTTACTTTCTTCGTGGATATGACTGTAGTTGCTAGTTTTCCTTTCAAGGTGGATGACAATAGATTGCAGAAGAGTTATCTTTAGATCTGAGGTTGAAGCTTTTTGAATTTTTTTTTTTTTTTTTTTTTTTTTTGTCTTTTTGAGACAGGGTCTTGCTATGCAGTTCAGGCTGGCCTTGAGCTCACTTTGTAGCCCAAGCTGGCCCCTACCTTGCAACGATCCTCCTACCTCAGCCTCCCGAGTGCTGTGATTGTAGGTGTGCACCACCATGCCAGATCTTAAATTATTTTTAAGAAATCAAGAGTATTCTCTGATTTGGATATTTACTCAAAGCAGAAATTTTTCCAGCAGAAATTGCAAATGACTTCAGTATTAGATAATATCTAAATTATTGACATAGAAAAATACTTTAATATTACAGTTTGTGGATACATAATCTTCCGATGTGCAAATTCTCAGAAAAATGCATTCCGGAAAAATCCCTCTGATCCAAAGCTTGCACGTGAGTATTTATGTTTTTATGATGTGTGTTACATGGGAACTTTATATCTCTCCTTTTTAGAGATCATTAAGAATGTATTTCCCTATATAGATTTGAAAACCATTCACACTTCCACGGGGAAGAACCTCCTGGTGTCTGGATGGTGGGGCTTTGTCCGACACCCCAATTACCTGGGCGACCTCATCATGGCCCTGGCGTGGTCCCTGCCGTGTGGTGAGTGCTGCGGGCAGGAGCCCGGGAGGCGGCCCGGCACAGGACAGGTGCTGCTGTGCCCTGGGGGCAGCGTCGCACCCACCTGGCTGCTGCGGGAGTTGGAACTCAGAGCTGTAGTTTAACTTGAAGCTTCTAGAAGTGCAGTTTTTGAGCTTTAAACTTTCCTCAGTGGTTGTTTTCTCCATAGAATATCCAACTTTTAATTTATGACAGTATATTTAGATTCTGGAAACTTTGGTTCTTAGAGGATTAGGGCAAAGCAGGAAAAAAGTATCATTTTAAACATAAAATCTTATGTCTGTGTTCTCGCCTGCAGGTTTTAAGCACACCCTGCCGTACTTCTATGTGGTCTACTTTGCGGCGCTGCTGGTGCACCGGGAGGCCCGGGATGAGCAGCAGTGTCGAAGGAAGTACGGGCTGGCCTGGGAGCGGTACTGCCAGCGAGTGCCGTACCGCCTGCTGCCTGGCCTGTACTGACGGCCCGCCTGCCCAGCCGGCTGTGCACGCAGAAGCCAGGGTGCCTGTCCTGCGTGCGCAGGACCAGAGAGCCACATAGTAGGTCTTTACGGGGCCATGTTTATTTTTATTAAATTGTAACAGTGAAAGAAAAAACACAAGAATGTTGGACTTTCCATCTTAATAGGAGAATTTCAATCCTTACAAGCCTTAAGACAGTTTTTCTGATAAACACATGGAAGAGAATACTATTAATGTTCATAGTTTTTGTTTCCTTTCAAATTTTGATATTTTTCCTTTTGCCAGTTCATTGTTGTCAAAACACTGTTACATTTAAAATAGTGTACAAATGTACAGTGTGTTAAGAGAAAAGAACTTGCATTCGTTTCTCTTTAGAGCATTCCCTAGCTGTGTGATCTGAAAGGCGAGGGCTCCAGTGAAGTGCTATGAGGAGCGGAGCCGCTGGCAGCAGACACTGCCCTGAGCTGCTGAGCCTGCGTTGGAAGGTGTAAATAGCTTACTTTTATGTAATGTATAGAAAGTGCAGATTGTTTTTGTACAGTATTTTAAATGTGAGATAATTGTCAGAACTTAACAGCTTTTTAACAAAACATTTTTAGTCTTTTAAGTTAAGTTTTATAAAGTAATACAGGTGAATCAGAAATTGTGAAACCATTAGAATTCATTTAATATTGTATAGAAGATGCTGTTAAAACATAGGAGAGTATTTTTCTTAACCCAAAGTTTGTGGTTTTGGCTTTGCTACCTCAACTGCAGGTCGTGTTTGCCTTTATAAACTGTTGCAAATAGAAAATATAGAATAAATATATATTTTTGGAGGAACATCACTATTTAAAACATTTTTACATAATGGTGTTTGAAAGTTTGCCATTTTAGGCTAATATTTTTATATTTTTTTACTTCTAAAATTCAGCAGTTTTTGCTACTGTTTATCTCATGCAATCTGTTCTGTATGTGGTGTATTGTTTATATCTATAAAACTATTTCTGATAAAAGAGTGCTATCTAAAAACAATTTAAGGGGTTTAAAATTGTTTTAGTTTAATAGCTGTGCATAAGGTAGCTTTCGTCACTAAATTATGATGAAACTCCTGTAGCCTTAGTCATTACTGTAATGGAACAGTAGCAAAATAGCTCGACTTCTATATTCAAAACAAAATTGTCCTTCATATCTGAAGCATAGGGGAGTGCAGTGCATGTGTTGAGTGTTACACGGGAATACACTGGTTTAGATAATGGCCCTTTGGTGTTCGCAGATTCATTCTGCAACTGGAGGTGTATATAACTTAATCTGTGAATGTGATCATGAAGTTGGTTTGCTAGTCTTGCATTCTGCATCCTGCAATCTTTAAACATTGTTTTTATGAAACCATCAGTATATTACTAGTGTTGATGTATGCAAGTGGTTTTTCTTTGCTGTTTGTAACGCTTTCCTCCAGGTACTGGAAAGTGGTGTGCAGTATTTTCTGTGCTGGACCCACCTCAGAGGCTGGTGTGGGGTGGAAGGGATTTCCGTTCTTTCTCTGATAAGGGCTGCATTTTTCTAAATTACCTACAGTTAGTTCTTAATTTTGCTTTTGAAACATTTGATAAGCTTTGAAATGAAGTTTTAAGTTGCAAATAAAGTTGAAAATAAAAATGTTTTGGTCTCTTTGGATCCTCATTTCTTTTCTGCCTGCAGCTCTGGGCTGATTGGCACCAAGCGCCAAGGCTTCGGCATGTGCCCCCACTGGTTTCTCCTGGGTTTGTTTCTTTAGGAGCTTCCTAGACCAGAGAGAGTTCCGAAGGCACACTGGGTCCCTGCCAGCTGCTGGTGGCACGATGCTCTCAGGATTTTGGACTTGAAGGGGTTGGTGTTGGCAGGGACTCAGCTCCCAGGAAATGGGCAAGTATCTAACTGCTGTTTGAGAAAATTGAGAAATGCTACAAACTACCGTAGATTCAGCAGTTCTTTCAGATGCGTCTGTGTCAGTCACAGCAGTGTATGTGTCCCTTCGACAGGCCCTGGGGAGAGTGCTGGTGAGTTTGCAACAGCCCACACCTGGGCTAGGAGTGTTTTGTGCTGTTTCGAAAGGAGGGCTTGTGTGGCTTGTCCAGCCACATTGGTAGAGGAACAGCACCTAAGGGGTAGCCAGGCAGCTGCATCCGTGTCAGAGCTCTCCGAATGGCGGGGTGTGGAGGGAGTGTGCCCTCCCTCTTTACTGTTTGTCTTTTGTTAGGACCCAATACTTTGCCATTTTCTTCTTGGTTCCTAAATAAGGATTGTCTTATAATTCCTTTCTGTAGCATTCTATATAAGTAGGTTTTATCTCTTTTGTTTCTTAATGTTACTGTGAAGAGTCTGTTCTTTCCAACTCAAGCCAGAGTGGATACTATGGTCTTCGTATCTTCTCACTGTGGACTGAGGCTACAGTCACATGAGAAGGACATGGGGCCAAAAGGCTGCACCTGGACGAGATTCTAACCTCTGAGCACTGGTTTCCTCGTTAGGCAGTTTGCTGACAACCTGTATGGAACCAGGGCCAGAGGATCACTTGGGAATTCTTCCTAGTGGTGGTACCTGCTGTTGTGGATTAAGTTAATGAAATGATCACTGTAGCAACACGGTGAGACTGGAATCCAATTGATGGAAATCTTGGGATTGGTTTTCAGTAGAGACAGTGGTAGATGTGGGATGGGCATGTCCTCAAGGAAAGCATCCTAGGGCATTACTGTACAAGAGTTGCAGTTTATGGACTCATACGGCCAGAGGTGGCCCAGGTGCGCAGTCTGTCCCTGCTGTGCTCCATGCAGAGCTCAGGAACCTCTCCTGGGTGTGGAGGTCTCGGGGATAGAACAGAGCCAGCCCTGCCCAGCTGTACACATGAGGGTTTGTGTTTGTGACACACATGTAAGTGTGGTTAGAGTCAAAACAGTATGGGATGGAATTTTATTTTTCATCTTTCTCACACAGCAGTGCCACCTGCATGGTGATCCAGTGACTGGGGGGTTTCCTCGTGGGTAAATGCACTGAGGTCAGGAAGTTTCCTGGTAAACCAGTAGTAATCAAAGTTCTTGACCTCTCAGGAGTCTGGTAAACCGGGCATTCAAAAGTGTAGATTTCTGAGCCTGGGTGGCTAGAAGTATCATGCTTTACAGTAGAAATCTAAAAGAAAAAAGAAAAAGAAAAAAAAAATCCAGTGGTCAAATTGCAGAGTTCCAGGGAACCAGTGGCTCACATTTTTCATAAAAGGGTTGGGGATTTGTGGTGAACTCCATACACTTTGGACTAGATGGTTAGTATAGCTGCAAATAGCTGTGCCTGGAAAGTCAGAGCTATAGTGGCTTTTTTTTATAGTTCATATTCCTGAGAAATAACTGCACATTGGTACGGCATCTGTCTTAGAGTTAGTGGTATTGGGCCATTTTGTACATTGTTGTCTAATGGATGTTCCCACCTTCCCTTGTGAGGTCACAGAGTGGAGACAGGAGCATGTGTGGCTGAGGCAGGGGCTGTCTGTTACCTTGGTTGGCAGGAAGTGAATGTCAGGAAAGTCACAGCACATTTCAAGAGGTAGTGAGTCCTCCAGGGTGTTCAGCTCCTGGTCCCACCGCGCCCCCTCGATGAATAAACCAAACACGTGAACACCTTTGTGAGAGGGTTCAGAGCCCTGCGGTAGAAGAAGATGTCACAGGGTGTCACTCCTTGTCACCCACCCCTCCGTGGTGGCCATGTCGCTCAAGTTCTGGAAATCTAAAATTGGTGAGAACATTCTAAATCACACAGTTTCAACTGAAGGGCTGTGTGGTTTCTGATGAGCTCTGTGGAACAGGAAGTGGGGTCCCCACAGCTGTGTCTTATGTCTTGGGCCATCCTGGAGGTGGGTGTGTGGCTGATAGTGTGGCTTCCATTTACTTGCAACTCAGCCCAGGAACATGCTTTGTAAGTGGAAACAGCCCATTTTGGAGAGATGTAATTCTCCAAAGAGCTACGCAAGTAAGTGGAAGCCACTGTCCTTTCCCTGAGTCACAGCTGGCGTCTGTTGGGAGGCAGAGGGAACTTGTGCTCAGAGATCAGAGACAAAGCAAGCAGGGCCGGAGTGTATGGCAGCTCCTGGAAAGCTGCAGAGAGGAGGCGGCCATAGATGGAGCCTGGGCTTGGCACCTTATTTCCCTGACCTGTGCTCCGAGGACTGAATAGTGCAGGCAGGGAACTCAAGTGTGGTGCCCAGCACGGAGCAGATACTCAGGAGATGATAGCTGGGAGGCACTGGGGTCATGGTCACCAGCAAATCTGATTTTAGGAAGGAGCCTTATTTTGTTCAACTTTCTATTCCCAACAGCTAGCAGAGCTTTAGACACATTTTAAAATACACAAATTAGTAAATAGTGGATAAGCCTCATATTTAAAATATATCTGAACTTTAGATTTCTTGTACTTTGTGTTTCCTCACCAAGTGACCACTTAATTCTTCCTAAGCCTCCATCACAGGGCACTTCCTTTCTGTCGCAGGACCCTTGCCATGTGCCCTCCCTGTGGAGTTCCACTCCCAGTAGATGAAGAGTCCTGTTCCTTTAAGTAGCTCTTTCTTTTTTTTTTTTTTTTGGTTTTTCTCCGGTACCAGGAACCGAACTCACGACCTTGCACTTGCCAGGCAAGCGCTTTTGCCGCTGAGCTAAATCCCCAGCCCCAAGTAGCTCTTTCTTCTAGAGTCTTCTCTTCTCCAGGATGAGTTCTTCCTGCTCCATCCTTCTGAGAAGGTCTCCAGCCCACAGTCATTCTGGACACTCAAGGAACCATCCCCAAGTGCAGTCTGAGAAGAGGACCAGGCCTGACCCAAGCATGGCCACACCACCCCAGAACCCCAGACACAAGACCCAACTGGACCAGAAATTATGAGACCCTGAGGACAGGAGGCAGGCAGACAGGATGAAGGACACCCCTGTCAGTCATGTGCACAATAAAAACTGAACAAAGCGCTGCCAGTCCTCAAAACTCCAGCCCTACAGTCCAGTCTCTTGCTATTGATGCCAAAATCTCAAACTATTACAATTAAGATGATTCAACCAAAAGGTATCTTTGAACATAATGAATCATCAACATAGTAATGTGATTATCTGCATAGATGCTGAAGAGGTCTTTTACCACGTTTACCTCCGCTCTTCACTACAGAATGTCAGTATAAGAAACTTAAGCAAAATAAGTTCCAGACTCTATCGGGACCCACCATGTTTGTAAGGCTGAGAACCACCTGGTTATTTCAATAGGTAGGAAAAGCATTTAATAAATTCAATGGCTATTTATGAAGTTAAAAAGCAAACTAGGATGAGGAGGTAACTTCCTAAATCTACAAAAAGCCTACAGCTGAAGCAATGGAGTACTGAGAGCTGCTCCCTGAGCTTAAGGAAAAAGCCTGATGCCCACTGTGAACTCCTCTTTGAACACTGGTAGAAAGAAATCAAAGTAAAAAGGGTTTAAATGTAAGCAAGAGAAAGAGCTATATTGTTAAGAGTTAAGTCTCAAGAGGTATAGACAAACTGGAAGAGTGGAGTGGGGCAGGGGTGTTGTACGACTTGGTGTGAAGCTGCAGGGGTTAAGAGTGGTGCTGGCCCAACGAGGGGTGAACCTTGGAACAAAAAGACCTCGGAGAGAGGCTGTGATGGGCAGTAACGTGTTCTGTACCCAGCTGCTGTGGGGGGAGGATGGCCCAGCCTGGCTGGTGACCAAGAGACTGCAGAGCTCCATGAAAAGGAGAACAGTGACCTTCCAGGCCCAACAGGAAGAGGTGTTTGCAGCAGGGATAGCCATGATTCTTAAGCTGGACCTGAATAGCACTGAACCAGAGAGGGGGTTCACCAGCTTAATTACAGCAAAGCATTTCCCTCAGCAAAAGACACCATTGAGAAAGTAAAAAGGAAAGCCACGTACTGGCCAAAGTAATACATTCAGTGTGGTAACCTGACAGCTGACTTTCATCCAAAAGAGCGGACAGAGTCCCCAACAGACTTCAGAGAAGAGCTTTCTTGGAGTTCTGTGCACTTCTCATGAGGCCTGGAGTGTGAGGTTGGTTTTGGGGAGCCCCAAGCCCACGGCTGTCAGCCCCCGTGGGCATGCTTAGCCCTGGAGCACGTGGTGCCTTCATCTCCCGCCCAGCTCACTCCACACAGGGTGGCCCCATGGCACCCTGGGGAGCACTGTCACCCCACTCACAGCCACAGTGGGGGAGCACTTGATACAACCATGAGCAACCACCTTCTATGGGGAGAAAGCAGAGCTTACCGAAGGATATTGCTCATCTAACTGCAAGAGCTCAGGCTGCAGATGGATACTGCAGGGTTGAAAAGATAGCATCCTCCCCAAATTCATGTGTAAACATGCAAGCCCTTCTCAGCAGCCTAGCGGCTGCTTCAAAGTTGAAATGTGGGCTGCTTACCACGGTGTGGTAGGCTCGGTCCTGCAGACGGACTGAGCAGACACACGTGTGGCCCTTTAAGTCTGGGGCCACGCTCAGGGCCTAGGGCTAGGGTCTGTGCTGGGCTGGCCAGGCCCAGCCGGGTGGGCTGCTGAGAGTGGCCAGCACCGGTGTGAAGGACCAGCTGCTCTGTCCACCCTGAGAGCCTGTTACCTTGAAGGCTTTCCGGATGAGGCTGAGCTTCCTCTGAGTGGCCATGGAGAGCTCCTCCTCACTGACGTTGCTGGTGTCGGAAATCACGTGGTGGGAGAAAGTGAGGGCATCCATGGAGACTCCCTGGGACCTCCCATGGTCTTGGAGCACGGCAGCAAGAAAGGCTTGGAGAAACGCATAGCACCCGTGGGCCAGGGCTAGGCGGCCTGGCACCCTGCCTGTGTGACCGGGGCGCCAGAGTCTCTCCAGCAAGTGATGTGGACACGTGTTTCCTCTGGGGCTTTTGTGATGAAGAAAGGCCACCCCCAGGGGAAACAATCCAGCTGCACCTGTCCCTGGTCTCCCTTTCTGGAGATGGCCTCAGTGTCCACTGAGGGCCTGGGGCCAGTGCAGCCTTCCCTGCCCCTGCACTCTGGGTCCTTTTCACCACCTGTCTGCTGCAGTCCATTCCCGTGTACCCGGGCGCCTTCCCGCCCCAGTCTCCTCTCACAGGCTGCCTCCTGCACTGCCCTCCCTGTGTCCCTGCACTCTGGCCCTAAGAACTTCGTTCTCTGATGACTGTTGTAGTCTGCTTCAAGCCCACTGTGGATGCCATGCCTTGGTGGCCCTTCTTGCCCTTGAGCAGGGCCCCCGTGTGTGCTTCCCCAGCATGGCATCACATGTGCTCATGCAGAAGGCCACGCACTCACTTGTCCTCCAGATATTCACTGTGAGCTGTGTTGGTGCTGGGCCTGGACGAGGTGCCAGGGGCACACAGGACCAGGGCAGTGCCTGTCCTGGGGGTGCTTGCACAGGGCCACACGCAAACACAGCTCAGCACTTCTGTCTTCTGCTCACTGAACAGCCAGTGGATGAATGGCAGAAGCCCACTGGGGTCTACCCGGAGTTTGGTGCCCACCCCAAGGCTCTCCCATGGCGTTAGGAGGGTCCAGCAGCGGCCACTGATCTCAACCCCCGAGGGGGCTCAACAGGGTCTGCTTCAGGGTGACAAGCACACAGGTGGGGGTCGGGTGAGGCCCCGGCCAAGGCCTGGGCTGGGTGGGCGGGTGGGAGTAGAGGGAGCCCAGTGCACAGCCTCCCACGCTCACCTTGTGGGAAGAAGAAAGCTGGGAGCCAGTATCTTTTGGGAAATGCTTCCCAGAGGTTGCTTCCTGGATCCGCAGGGGGCCTGGACTTGGGGGCTGCTGGGCGAGAACACTGCTTCCAAGAGCTGATAAATTTCAGGTACCTGGGGGTGTGAGCAGGATGGAGGGTGAGGGCCTCACCTCTGTGTCACACCCTCAGGAAGTCTGCCCTGCTCTGTGATGGACACAGGCGTGTCCTGCAGCTCACTGAGGACGAGGGTGGCCGGGGCAGTGGGACGTTGGGCTGGGCCTGGACTTCTCCAGCACACCCAGCATGCTGGCCCTGTCTGCATCTGCCTTGACACTCACAGGACGGCACTGTGGGCAGTCTGGCTAGCACCTCTGGATCATGCCTGGGTGACCAGGGCGGCAGTTAGGATGCATGGAGAGTCCCGTGGGGTGGCCACATCCATTTCTTCCCCTGGGCCTGCCCCACCATGGCCCTCTCCTGAACGGCTTGCTGCTGACTCTCGCTCCAGGATGCCCTGAGTGTAGCCCTCATCTCTGTCCCAGCATGGAGTAGTCTGGGGAGGGCTCAGCTGGGCACTCTCCGTTTTCCCACCCTGAAGGAAGGCACCCCCCATCCCCGTGTTCCCAGGGTACCCAGACAGACCGAGCCACAGCAGCCCACTCCTACCGGCGTTGCAGGGCTGTCCGGGCTGCCTGGGCCCAGGTGGTGAGGAAGTCCAGGCGCTGGCAGAGGTCATCCACCCAGGCGCTCAGAGGCTTGCTTGACCTGTACGCCTGCTTCTGTTGGGTTTAGAGACAGTCACAGTTATACACAGTGGAGTACTACTCTGCCATAAAGATGGACAGACTCAAATCATTGGTAGGAAAATGAGACCATAATGTTACGTGAACTAAATCAGACATGCAAGCTTAAATATCACATGGTTTCTCTTACATGAGAAACCCAAAGTATAAAGAACAAAATAAAAGATCATAGGAACAGGGAGACAGATGGTTTGCAGATGGGAAGGGGACCAAGAGATGGGAGAGGACAGGAAGGGGATGAATAAAGAATTAAGATGTGTGATGTACACATACCAACTCCCCATGAGGAATGTAATCATCATATACTGCAAACATTTACCATAAAAATAAAAATTTACAAATAGAGACAGTCACATCATTTTTAGTAAATCATCTTTTGGATTATTTACAGTATTTCTGTGAACTTTGGTACAGATTCAACTGCCAGGAGGAGTCCCCGGCAGGGGTGCTGGCAGCACGAGAGTCTGCAAGGGAGGGGCCTCAGGAAGCCTCCAGGCAGGGTCACCTGGCCAGACTGTGCGGCGCAGTGGGATAGCCAACAAAGGTCCCACGCCCTGTCCTCTTCTTCCCTGGGGGCGTCCCTCACCGGGCTCCAGCCGTTCCCTCCGTCGGGGAGGGCGCCCTCGCTGCTCCCGCTGCTCCCGCTGCTCCTGTCATCGTGGCTCCTGGAGAAGTCGGCAGCCCCATGTCCGCTTGTCTTCCCCAGAGATCTGCAGTGTCCCTGCTGCCCGCTTGGGAACACTGCGGCCGCTAGCTGAGTGGCCCTGAGCTCTGTGCCTGCTTCTGCCCAGAGCTTACTCATGGCTCTTCAGTGGGGACTAGTGTATTTTGGTACAGTGTGCACAGTTTTGGAGCCTGAGGGTCCCACTTTCTCTGTAGGTCTCACAGGAGTAGAGTTTTCTAGTGGATTAGGGAGTCATGCTGTTGACAGTGGAATGTATGGGGAACAACCTCTGTGATTACTGCTGCCTTCAGGTGAACAATGTACATTTGAAAAAGGTGTGCCAGCAACCTATGCTGAGGCCCTTGTGGGTAGATACCTGTGGTCTTTGTGTTGTTGCCTTCTGATGATGCTTATAGGAGGGGATGTCCAAGAGCTGGTCTTTTGCCTGTCTCTCAGCTGTGCCAGTGTAGGTCTGGCTGTTGGCTGGGTTTTGTCTTCCTCTGTTCTCGAGCTAACTGTTCTCCATGAGGGCTCGACACCAGTGTGCTGCTCTCTCCCTCTGATAAACTGAATCACTGGATCTTTTCAAATCTGTAATATTGAACTTCAGTGCAACCCCCCCCCCCCTCAGTGAGTAGCTATCTGGATGTTTCAATTCTAAGTCATGGTGAAGTTAGAAAGTGCTGCTGGTAATCTGCCTTCTTTCTCATTATTAAAAATTTTTTAAATCAAGTATTTCAGTTGCTTTCATTGAGAGGTCCAAAGAAGGAAAAGCTTATACAATCTTTGAAAATGTTTAAAACTTTAAAAATATGTGATAAAGAATGAACGTAGTATAAGACATAAACTGGAAAATTAAAGCCTCTTTCTCCACACAGAAAACTCTTCAGTCCCCTTCACACAAGATAGCTCCTGTTGCCCGTTTTCCTTCCAAATACTTGCGTTTCCTGAATCTAAATTACAAGTGTGCACTACCATGCCCACCCTATATTGTTTTAAACAGCTCTGTGATAAACATCTCTCAGATAAATTTAAGTGGTCCTGTTTGTTGCCCTCTAAGAGGGTGTATTAATATATATGAACTTCAAAAATATGCCAGCGTTTTTAATAATTACATAATAGATACGTACCTG
This sequence comes from Chinchilla lanigera, assembly GCF_000276665.1. Taxonomy (NCBI): domain Eukaryota; kingdom Metazoa; phylum Chordata; class Mammalia; order Rodentia; family Chinchillidae; genus Chinchilla; species Chinchilla lanigera. The sequence goes on from NW_004955520.1 coordinate 426,939, forward strand.
CCACAATAAAGGCACTCTTGTATTAAGAAATGAATCATACACTTCCTCCAGTTCTTGAGTAAGGGTGCTCTCTCCTTTTATAGCAAGTTGAAGATCTTTTAAAGATTTATGTATAGCAAATAATAACTTATCAAATCGTCCAGTTTCTTGGTTCAGAAAGGTTATCAAGACACAGTGAATAAGTGGATCATGGCCTGAATTTAAAAAAAGAAAGAGATAAAACTCTGCTCTCTTACAGAAAAAAAAAAGGCTATGTATAGAGGGACACAGGGAATTGCATGTGTCCTGACCAGGGACTGCAGCCCCTGGTGACACAGCCTTATGGGACCACCGTTGTGCTATGGTCCAAAATTGACCAAAATGTCATTTAGGAGTGTGACTATAACCCATATTTTAAAAAGCTACTGCTTAACATTTGGTTCCAAAATGACCTTTTAAAGGGGCTACAATATGCTTGTTAAACTTGGAAATGTGGCCCAGCCCAGGAATTCAGCCATTCTGCCTGCTTTGGAGAGAGATGGGTGGGAGATCTGGCCTTCCTGTCTCAGGCTTTTCTACGCCATGGTATTTTGGAATTGTCTCTGCCCTTCTCCCGACACAAGCCCTGTCTCCTCTGTCCCTGCTCCTACCCCATACTCACCAGACACGTTTCTGCAGAGAGACTCCCAGGCAGGACTGGCCAGGAGGGCCCGCAGGGAGCTCATGGTGGTATCCACGGGCCCACTGTCCTCCACTGCCAGTGGCAGCCGTGCTTGGATGTCACACAGGATTTCCATGACTAGCATGTCAGGGCTCTGCTCAGGACTGCAAAGGAACGGGACAGGAGAGCAGCCCTCTTACAGCTGCAGGGCGTGATTCATTCTTTCTGTAACATTTACAAGGAAATGTATGTTTAAAATACCTGCATCTTCCAGGTGAAATGGCCACCATCTGGAGCCATCTGCCTGAGGAAGGTCCCAGGCTGAGGAGGAGGAGCCTCTGGATATGTCTTCTGTGTCTCCCTCAGGGTGGTGACAGGTGGGTGAGTGGCACACACTGGGTGGGTGGCACACCTACTTTGCTGTACCAATGTGCCTGGTGCTGTTCCCACAGCCCAGTGGGCACCCCCTTCTGTGACTGAGGCTCTCACTGCTGTCACCATGAGACCTCCCAGCACTGTGCAAACCACCTAATGTAATGTGTTTCTTTATTCTGCCATCACACTTTTTCTCTGACTTTGAAGGTGGGGTTCTCAGTAGAAGTGATCCAATTTGGATTCAAAAAATTAAAAAAACCAAAAGGTATGATGAGGATGGTAGATCTTTCAAGTCAGGTCTGCAGACAGCAGCGTGCTGGGCTCACCACCGACTGCCCCGATGACCCAGGACATGTGGACAGGCATGTTCAGGATGCTGGTTCAAAGCACCCTCTTATAATCATTTTATCTCTTGCTGCTTTAGTTGGGAGATGCTAACACTGTGGACCCAGATGTTAGACATGCAAGGTCTACAGAAAATCCAACCTGCTACTGTGGACATCTGCTGGGAGTTTCCTACTGGGGATTCTCTCTGTGTGAGCTACGTTTCCTTAGAAGAAGCAGACGTTATGTATTTGCTTAGTCAGTGAAATGAGAGTTCAGCTATCTCTGTTTTGTGTCTGTAGGATGACCTTGACTGATATGGCCAAACAGTCAACCCAAGGCATAAGCCACAACCAGAATTCAGCCATTTTATTTTATTTTTGTGGGGAATCCAACCCAGGGTCTCAGTCCAGGACCTCATGTTTGTGAGGCAAGAGCTCTATTATTAAGCCCACCTCAACCTACATGTCATTTTAGTATGAATTTTGGTCCAAAGTGAGGAAAAGACTACAAGAAAGTGCAGAATTCTAATAGGTTCAAAGGTTTTAGAGGTGCATGTAAAAAAAAAAAAAAAAAATCACTGTATTGTAAAAGCCAGAGAAATGTAAAATTCAATCTGTAAATACTCAGAAGTATTAGATAATATATAATTGAAATCTAGGGATGTGGGTGAGGTATCACCACTTTATACAATTACAGAATTATTGTTATTTTAATGACAATGATAAACAGAGTTCAGGGCATCCTGTCAATGTTGCCAATAAAATTAATCTGTATTTTGGTTAAACCCTATGTTTATTTCTTTTCTGACTGCAATTAAATGAGAAGTCTAAGTAAAATATCATGCAAAGTGATAAAATTGATGTCTGCTGAATAACTTTCAAATCTTGGGAGATTCAGCATTATAGATAAGTAGGTTTAACAGAATCAAAACTATGGTTAAGGAATGATGTTATTTAAAATATTCGTAATGTTTAAGAGAATTGGGCTTCTTAAACCTTATAGGTCAGTCTTGTGACTACACTTTACAGGAGATAACTGAAAAACTGATTTAAATTTAGGATTTAAATTGAAATGCATGAGGCTGGGGTTTTAGCTCAACAGCACAGTGCCTTCCTGGCAAGCACGAGGTTGTGAGTTCGATTCCCAGTACCAGAAAACCCTCGCCCCCCCCCAATTAAATAAATAAATTAAAATACAGCTAAGTTATATAGATAAGAGAATAAGGGGGTTTAAGAGTCACTATATTTATTTGATTATTAGATTTCTACAAATTATCAAAAAACCTGAAAAGGTCTGGCAGACAGGCAATAGAAGTACATGAACTTTATCATGGATATTAATATATTTGAAGATGTTTGGTTAAGTCTATAAATGTGATCAGATATTATTCAAAGACCTTTTAGGTGTGATTGTTAAAATGTGTGGACTTCCAGGCCTAGGACTTAGAGTGCCAAGCTGAGCATCAGGACACGAGAGCTCAGTGGATCTGAGGACCCTGTGGGGACGGCCCTGTCTGCACTTGGCTTCCTCATGCTCAGGGAGCCAAGTGCAGAGCTGGGTAAGTCCAGGCTTCGGGGGAAGTAGGCATGTGCTTGACCTGTCCCTGAGCAGCTGTGAACTGCCAGGAGATCCCAGAGACCTCCAGCCAGCAATCAAACCACTGTCCTGCATCAACAAACTTCATCTTACTTTATAGAGTCACAGGAGGACAATTGGGGTTTGTGTGTTCCTGTGTTGCACCGTTTGAACCCCTGAGCACCCCGCTGGGTAGACAGGTACTGCTTTCTCCAAGAATGTGACTGGAACACAGAGCCATAGGAGTGCAGCCCACAGGGCTCCTGGTGCAAGCCCCCTTTGCTCCTGACCCATCACCAGTCCCACCCTATGGGAGCAAATAGGTGCATGACACATGGGAACAAAGGATCACCCAGGTACACTTCAGCCCCTCCCTTAACAAAGATTCATGCATGCTTGGTAAATGTGTGTGCTGCGCTTGCTTCTGCATCATTTGGAGAATTCAGTTTCTCTACTGTGTGCACTATACTTTCCTGAAAGTTCGGCACGCATCTCCTAATGAACATCGAATAATCTTGGTCCAGCAGCTCCCTGTGCGCTCTCACCTGATCGCGAGGGTGACCGTGGCAGTGCTGGGCTGCATGGCAGTGAGATCATCCATGAACTGCAAGCCCTGGGTCTCCCTGCAGCTCCGTGTGGCTTCTGGGTGTATTCCTAAGATCTCCGGAGCATCCTCATCAGGTAAGGTCTGGATAATGTGTATGTAGTCCTGGAAACTTGCAGATCTGGGGACCGGCTGACCTATCTGAAAAGTTAGCCACTTAGTTTTGCCTGTGTGAGAGAGCACTTTCAGGAATGCAGAAGACAATAGTTCTCCAGGAAACTACCCACAGAGTTCGTCTTATTGTATGTAGTATGTTCTAAACATGCTACCCGAAGGAACATCTGAGCCCACTGTCCTGTAGAGCACATACACATATGTACAGACACTTGGGAAAAGAAAGAAAGGCAAAAATCATCTAAAGGCGGGGATGATTCATGGCTCAATGACATATGCCCACAGGTGACACTGTAATAAAGCTGACCGTGTCATTTTTGTACAGTAAAACCTGGAGAAGGAATGGAATAATATTGTAGCTTGGACCTCAAATGTTCCCCAAAGGCCATGGTTGAAGGCGTGGTTCCCACTCTGCGGCTCTACAGTGAGGGTGTGGAACGTTTGGGTGGGGGCTGGTGGGCGGGAAGTGAGGTCACTGGGGGGATGTGGCCTTGGAGAAGATATGGGGACCAGGGCCCTTCCTCTCCCTCTCGCTCTCTCCTCTCTCTCTGCTTCAGCGTCCATGGGCTGCCTCCTCTACTGTGTGCTCCCACCACATTCCTGCCTAACGATCACAGACTCTGAAACCATGAACCAGAATAAACCAGTCCTTCTTACAAGTTGATCACCTCAGGCATTTGTCACAGCAGCACAAAGTTGCCTAACACAAATGTTAAGAATTTCCAGCCACTGACAAAGAGGAGAAAGCTGTTCACATGCCACAAAAGTGGGTGGGACGGCTTCCTTGGTGTCCTCAAGGAAAGCCCTAAAGTGTTCATGAGGCCACAAATGAGTCTCACATAGCAGAGTCTTTAGTAAAAGAAACTAAGGTTATGACAGTGAAGAACTGGTGAGTTGGGATTGCTATAAAATTTACAGTGTTTCAAAGCAAGGAGAGAACAGAAATGGGTGAAGTGGGGATATATGAGTCTGTCGTTGGACACAACTGCTGATGACACTGTACACTGCTATCTGTCCCCGCCACCATGCTCATGCACGCATGCTTAATGGATCAGTTTGTGTCCAGAAGCCTCGCACCTCATACTTTGCAGGCAGTTTAAAGGATTTTCAAGGGCGACTTTCTCTTAATAGCCGACTTTAGGCCCTAAACTAAAATGTTACTTTAAAGTTTTATTTGAAGGACATCTTTAAAATACCTTGTAGCTCTTGCCTTAGCAGCAGAGCCCCGCCCACGCCTGACTGGAGGGCTTGCCGCAGGCACCTCCTCTCCGGCCTCCTCCTCCTCTCCTGTCCCAGTTCCCATGAACCAGCCCAGTCTCGCAGGGCTGCTAAATCTGAGGCCTCGCTGCTGGGTCTCACTGTGGGTCTCTCCACAGGGTGAAGGCCCGTGGGGTGGCAGAGGCCAGGGGAACAGACATGGCCCACAGGTTCCTGAGTCAGCCCTGCCCCTTGCTAGCTGCGTGCTTGCACCTTGTGCACCTCCTTCTTTGCCCGTGGCCAGGCACACCACCAGTCCCCAGGCTGCCTCGAGCACTGAACAGGAAGCTCCAGCACCTTGGTTGTAGTGCTGTGTGTCCCTGGGCTGTGCGCTTTGTGCCTGAGGCTCTTGGGGTGCTGCTTTTCCTTACGTTCTTATCAATTACGGCCCTGCATGATGTTGGGTTTAATGGAGCAGTGGGTAAGCTGCTTTTGAAATACTGTACTGGAGGTTCATGAAAGCCATTAAAATGTACATCAGAGTTGATTAAGTACCCATCTTAAATAACACAATAGTGTTTAGTTAAAGATAATCTGTCAATGTGAGATGTATCCTTTTCTCACCTCCTCACTGGAGAAGGTGAAGTCATCTCTCAGCACCTCTGGGTTGCAGAACCTGTAGAGCAGTGTGTCCAGGCACCGCCTGTCCCAGGGGTCAGTGATGCGGCCGCCGTAGACCACCTCCCCAACCAGGCAGCGCAGTAGCCGCCACGGCACATCCGCCTGCCTCCGCAGCATGCTGGCCAGCACCTTGATGGAAACCTGTGGGAGGTGTAGGAGGCCTTGCTGCTTCAGAACCTGCCCCGCTTAACTGACCTGTCACATAAAACCAGTACCACCCGACAGCCATGTGCTTTCTCTGTATCTATGTAGAAGTAGCAAGAAGATGAAATATTAGGAATGCACTTTATCTGCTAGTTTTCTGTTATTGAGTATGCATTATTACTTTTTTGAGTAGACAAAACAGGCTTATGGACTTACTTCTGTATTCTCTGCTATGCCCCAATGATCTACTGTCAACTCTGTCAAACAATACTGATTTTGGTATAGTGGAGTTTTAGTGCAGTCAGATATCTGGGGAAGGAAGCCTCTTTCAGTATTTTTCTTTTTGTGTGTATTTCTAGCACCTCTTCTCTAAGTGAATTTTTATCAACTTTCAATCTTCTCTAATGAAATTCTTTTGGAACTGCATTATATTTGATATTAATCTTGCAAGAATTGATAGTTTATGGTATGAGAGGTTTCCTTATCAGAACATAGATGCATTTATTTAGAGAAAGGCAGGATTTAAAAAACTGAGCTGTGGAATCAGGCTCCCATTTATTAGCTGTGTAGCAGGGGCAAGTTTTTTAAGTGTCCTGTGACTATTTTCCTGCAAAAAAAATGAGAATTAGTGTCATTATCACATAAAATTGTCATGAGGATATATCCATATAAAGCAATGAAGACATTTTAAAGTACCATAAAATGTTACTCTTTTTTTCTCCCTAATTTATAATGCTTTTAGTCCAGCACTCATCTATTGCTTGTTAAATTTGTTCCTGAGTAGTAGTTAGTATTTTTCCTCACTATTGTGTGTACTTAGTTATATACTTCCCTATTTTCACTTCTAGGTTTTTGTCTCTAGAGGAGTGTTACTGGTCTATGTTTTCATGCGGCCACTTTCCCAAGGTCTCTAATTACTTCTGGTAGACAGTTTTTTTTTTAAAACTAGTGGCTTAGGTTTCCTAGATATATAATTATATCATTGACAAAATAGAATTTTTTCTTTTTTATGCTCTTTTACATTAGTGTGAATTATACAGTCTCCCCATCCTGTTGCATTCACTAGAACATCTAAGACAACACTAACAGGCCGTGGTGATCATGCGAGCCTTCTCTGAGGTTTGAGTTCATGTGAAACAAATTTAGTTACTGACTCTTCGACTGATACTCACTGCTGTTTTTTTATAGTCTTTGCCAAGTGCAGCTAGTTCCTTATAATCCTATTATTTTAGGATTTTTATTAGAAATGGCTTCCAATTTCATGATAAATATTTTTCTACATCTAATGAGATAATCACATAAATTAGGATCATAGATTTCCAGATATAAAGCCATTTCTGCATTCTTAGATAGGCCCAACGTGGTCAAGGTATACTAATTTTCAATATGTTATTGTTCAGATAGTGCAATTATTCTTTTCTTGAAATCTATTAAAAAATATTTTACATACAATTTTCATATCTCAAGTCCTAAACAAAATTAGTCCCTAGTTCTTATGTGTATTATCTTCACCAAGTATTCATATTAAAATCATGTTTCATAAGATGAGCTGGGGAGGTTGCCATCTTTTTCTAAGGGCTTGAATACTTAAAATCTGGCTGAGCTTTGAAGAGGTCTGGGCATGGAAGTGCCAACCGGGCTCCTGGACCAGCCCAGGGCAGGCACTGCATCCGGTGCCCTGGTCAGTGGGGCTGGCAGAGTGTCACCCACAGGGTGAGTCTTGGTGGTGGAAGCCTGTGGGAGGTTTTCCTTGGAAAATTTTAAAATCTGCTCTAACATGCAAAGGAGTAGGTGACCAAAGGTGTAACTGCACAGGAAGCACAATTACAAGATTAATTTGGGACAAGTGTGAGCAGGGGTTACCCCAAGTCTGCAAAAAAGCGCAGACAGAATTCTACACGTAGCAGAGAGAAAGGTAGGGAAGCCCACCTCCGTGCACCAGGGTCACGTCCCTGCTTTCGTGAGGAGAGCCCGCTAAGCGCTCACCCACCTC
>NW_004955520.1:435123-449262 GCF_000276665.1 Chinchilla lanigera
CAGGGTCACCTCCCTGCTTTCGTGAGGAGAGCCCGGTAAGCGCTCGTAGCGCTGCCTGTGTACCAGGTGCTGCTCTGAGTGCCGCCCTCACTCACACCCTGGTCCCGGGAACCAGGGCCTCACGTTTGCTGCCCTCTGACCCCAGAAAACGGTGGACCCTCTAGCTTGCACAGGTCACGGTGGGGGGAGCTGTAACTCGACTCTAGAAAAGCTGGCTTCAAAGTCTCTGTCTTTAAACGTCAGCCGTCATGTTAGGTTGCAGGGTTCATTTTTGGGACCCCTCACAACATCTGGCATTTGTGCAGACATCGAAGGCCTCCAGCTTGTAGCTCACTGTCATGTAGGTGCTACTGTTTGTTTTGGAGAGTTCAGACTTACCTCCAAGTCTGAAGAAATGAACTTATAAGCTATATTCCAGCCCAGTGTGCCATAATTTTTTCTCTCGTTGACCACAGCATTGAAAAAGCATAAGCTGAATAAAAGTTTTTTCCACCACTGTCCATAGTCAGAGTTTTCAAATATCTCTTCTGTTACCTCCCCACCACCACTGTATCCAAACATCTGGAGTAAGTTGTTCTTCAGTCCCTGGGGAAGCTCCATAGCAACCTTAAAGACAGATGTGAAGAGATGCTGTGGGAGGGTGGACATACGCTCTGCTCTGGGCAGCAGAGGGACGTTGAAGGAGAGGGGCTGTCTAGGTTTATGGCAGGAAGCCCTTGTGCTGCTTACTCTTCTCTGTCCGCAAGCTCCTCTGATAGGTTTCCCTGGGTAGTTCTGACTGTCTCTGCAGCACAGGAAGCAGAGCACTTAAGAGCCTGAGGGCAGTCCCACCTGTCAGGGGCAGCTCAGGGCCTCAGGGGTTAGACCTTGTCTGAGCCAGCAAGCGTGTCAGAGTGTCGGCGCCACCCATATGGGAATCCATGGGTGCCTTACTACATGTTTTGATGGCATTAAAAACCTACTTATTCTGACTTCCTCTCCAGGATGCCAGAAAGGCAGGAAGGTGGGAGAGCGGACAGGTTGTTTCTGAGCCTCTGTGGCAGTGCTGGGTCTGAGATGTCAGACCTCCTGACACATCTTGCATATGCACGTATATGCTTACACCCTTGTGAGACAAGCTGAGAGTGCAGCTGTTTCTACACTGGACAGTCAGAAACCTTGTGTCATTGTCATTACATATGGCATGAATACAAATGTGTAGTTATGCATTTATGGTATGTACGGAAGTGCATGGATACGTGTGTGTGAGTGCGTATGCACGTGTGTGCGTGCATGTGCAGTGTGAATATGACCTCCAGATTCAGGATCAGAGTGATTATTTACTCATTGAGCAACTTGATTCATCCCCACCTGGGTGACAGAACCAGGCACACCACGTGGTGAGAGTGCACTGCACTGCAGAGGGGAGGGGATCGTGATGACTGGTGGTGGGGAGAGAGCAGGGGGAGAGCCAGGTCTCCAGGCTTCTACAGCCTTGGGTTTTTATTCCCTGACGCTTCTCTGCCCTGTCACCTTTAAAATGTGAGCCACTGGCTCTGGGAGGTGGGGGAAATGTAGGTATATGAGAGACCCAATCTCTGGGCATGCTGCCTTTCAGACATCTTTAACAAAATTTACCTGCTGTTTTTGCTCAGAAAGCCCCAGCTATGTAGGGATGAGAACTTCACAGAGCACTGTTTCACAGCTCTATGACCAGTTCTTTCGGGGAGGGTCTCCTATTTCTGAAAGCAGGTACAGTATGTGTCCCCCCCCCCGCTTAAGGAGTATATCTGAAGAGGCAAGTGACAGAGAAGAAAGAGGGAGAAGACAGGGAGGGAGACTGCAGCTTTGTAGAGAGAATTCTTTTTCATCAGCCTAAATGCACCATATTTTGGCTTTTTTCCTAGAAGTGAATCACTTGATCAAACTGTATGAAATTTTAAGTCTTTCTCTTTCTATATATAATGTCTGCAGAATTATATAAAAGCAATTCTTTCTGTTGATCTCTTTCTGATATCTGCCTTGTCAGATTATGTGAGAATGTTATTTCACAGAACCTTAACAGCACTAATGACATTGCATCTGCTCTTAATCGTTGTCGGTTTGAGGGCAAGCAAAGATATCTCCTTGTTCGATTTGCATTTCTCTGATCTCTAAAGCCTGAGCTTTTACTATTTCCATGTTTTTTGACCTCTTGTGTTTTTTGCTTACTTTTATAAAATGTTAATGTTTTTCTTACTTATTTGCTGGTGCTCTTATTTATATATTAAGAAAGCTGCCATTCAACCCAGTTATTTCCCTTCTGGGTATTTTCCCAGAAGATCTGAAAACATTGTATCACAGTGATATATGTGCACCTATGTTCATAGCAGCACAATTTGTAATTGCTAAATTGTGGAAGCAACCCAAATGTCCATCCACTGAGGACTGGATAAAAAAATTGTGGTATGTTTATATAATGGAATATTACTCAGCTATAAAGAAAGATAAACTCGAGGCTTTTATAGGTAAATGGTCACAACTGGAGACCATACTCATGAAATAAATCAGACCTGCATGTGCAAGCACTGCACTGTCACAATAGTGTAAAACCTAAAAGAGTGACTAAAAAGTAGGAGGTATGATGATAGACATGTGAAGCGAGAGGAAAATGTTCAAGGGTAAAGGGCAACTGGGATGTGGGAAAAGACAAGGGATAGAAGGAGAAATTTTGTATGTATGTATATACAGGACAGTTAACAAAGTTGAACTGTCTTCTATTTCTTTGCTGAAAGAAACAGTTAACGATTCCTTGATTGATTGATATTGCATGTCTCTAATTGTTTTCCTGAAAAACCACTTTGAAGATATCAATATGTAATAGAACAAGCATTGTTAATTTCCTACCACTTTGTAACTCTGTATTGTTTGTATTGTTCTTTTGCTATTTTGTAAATGGTTGTCTGTTTGTTAATGTTTTCCTTCTTTTATTTTTAAAATAAAAAAATAAAAAAGAAAGCTGCCATCTGTCTGTGTAGATAATGGTGTAAGAAAAGTCCTACAAAGATTTCTGTAGGCAGCAATTCAGACCCCAACTCTTGGTCAGAGGAAAAGCTGACTGAAGTCAGAACTTGCCGGACTCCTAAAGTCTCAGCTTTCCCAGCCCAGGTTCCTGGGTCCAGGGCAGGAATGCAGGGAGGGAGCTGGGGTTCACAGGAGCTGGGAGCGGCGGGAGCAGTGTGACGGGGGACTTTGAGCTCCACGGGAGTCACACTTAGGCCTAGGCTGGTGGGGTCTTTGTTGGGAGCTGCCCGTCACCATCTTCCTCTCTCCCACCCCAGTTCTGTCATGGTAGTGTAAGGGCACTTACAGAATAGCAGACTTGTAGACATAGTATAGCAATAGTTAGAAATCAATCAGAGGCCCGTGATCACAGGCTCCTGCAGCTAGCTTATTGAATTCATTTAGTCTTGACCATTTAGGCCCAGATCTTCCCCCTTAACAAAGCGTGGGGTCACGTTGACTGTGTCCAGCTTGTGTTTTAAAAATATGCAGTGATCCCAACTTGCTTCAAGGACTTCGAGGATGTCATGTTTGGGGAAGACTGGCCCAGCCAAGGACACTTTCAACTCTCCCTACTCTTCTCAGGCCCTCTCCCTCCCAGAATGTTCCTATACAATTTGGCCTGACAACATATGACATAATTCTTATATTCCATGTACCCAATCATGTAATAACCTGCTATCTGCTTTGTACTTCCCACTGCAAACCATGTTTAAACTGACCTCGAACCTGACTCTGGGCTGGTGACTTGAACCTCTGGGTTCCCCAGCCTGCTAGTGTAATAGAAGTTGCCTTCTAACTCCTTGGTGCAGAGAGTCTTCCATTTGGTTTGATATTGGTTTTGCTGTAACAGTAGAAGGGCCCAGGGCTGGCTGGGCAGCACTCGGCTCATGCAGCTGCTCAGCTCCTCTGCCGCAAGGACACCATCTATGGCCAGATGGACACCGTCAGCAGAGATGAGCAAGTCCTTCTGTCTACTCAGCCTCCAGATGGGCATGAGAAGAAGTCACATGTAGTCTTTGGTCAGCAACTTTTACTGAGTAGTTTTAGTCTGCTTTCTGAAAGACCTTTATGGAGAATGATGATGAGCAGTAGAAATAAGAAAAAGGTATGTAAACAAAGGACCGGAAAGGACATAAATCATGTATTTTGGGTTTTAACAGTTGGAAGCCTGGCCGCCTTGTGTGAGAAAACAAACCTCTGAATTGTGAATTATTTAAAATCTCCTTCCTGGTCCCTAGCATAGGGCAGTACAAAGCAGTTTAGGACACCAAAAACAGTACCCTTCTCAATTCAGATCAAGAATGCAAAACAGCTTACATTTAAACAGAGCTCTTGGCTAACATTAACAGGTTATCATTTGTTCTTACCTTTACACCCTTTTGAAGAATCGGAATTGGGAAGGAACTGTCTGATTTGGAGCTTAACCATAGCCTAAATTCAGGGTCTATGGTTACATCTGGCCTGTTAAATCTGAAAAATAAAAAAGTTATGAATATTTTAGTATATCTGCTGTTGGAATAAGAACAAAAATTTATAAATATTTTAATGTAAAAACTTAAAATGCTTTTAGAGTCATAGGATTTCTATGTTTGAAGTGACTGTACAAATAATTTTACTCAAGGGTATCAGATATTATGGGCTGGGGATATAGCTCAGCAGCACAGCACCTGCTTTGCAGGCATGAGGTCCTGAGTTTGATTCCCAGTACCAAAAAAATAATAATAGTAATAAAAAGAATATCAGATATGTTATCACCAGAGCTTTCATGTTGCAGAAAAATTTGCACAAGATGCATCAATTCCCATTTTTAATGGGAATAGTTTTGCCTTACCTAAGTTCAAAAAGTTATATACAATCATGGCAAAAAAAAAAAACCTAAGAAAAGTAAGAAAATGAAAACAAGATGAAGGGGTCTACTGGTCAATCCTGGGAACCTGAACATTAAAACAATGGTGCTAATAACCAATTATAATCAGTTGACTAAGATAAGAAGCAGTGAACTCATACAGATATGAATAAATGAACACATGAACAAATGGGAGAGAAAGAAATGCTTCTCATCCTAGCAGAACACCATTAAACAAACTCTTCTGTGTGTGGTGCTGTAGACTGAACTCAAGGCCTGTGCATGCTAAGCATGCTCTACACTGAGCTACTAGTCTAATAGCCCCCATCAATAAATCTAGGCAAAATCATGGACTTAGAAAGCCACCATTTGGCAAGTAATATAGTAATGATTCAGCCAAAAATTATCAAGAGTGTTGGAACTATTGGGTGGAAGTTTGACATACATATACAGTCTGAAAGTTTGTACAGGTGGCAGATAACACTTCAGTTACACGATCAAAATCAAGTTAGTTGTGTTTTGTTTTTAGAGATGAAGTTTCACTATGTAGCTCAGGGAGGCCTTGTACTGATGATCCTCCTCCCTCAGCCTCTCAAGTGCTGGGGTTACAGGTGTGCACCACGGCAGGCAGCTACTTCATGTTTTTTTTTTTTTTTTTTTTTTGGTTTTTTCTCCGGTACCGGGAACTGAACTCACGACCTTGCACTTGCCAGGCAGGAGCTTTGCTGCTGAGCTAAATCCCCAGCCCCCATTCATGTTTTTGATAGTTAACTGGATCCTTACAAATAAATGCAAAATGCTTACGACTCCACAATGGCACAAAGCCGTGGCATAAATGACGCTGCCAGGTGGCAGTTCTGCAGGAAGACCCACTGCTGCCTTTTGCTTAGAGCCTTGACAATGATCTCTTCTGCTTTGGCCACCTGGCCCTGGTCCAAGGAAATTATGGTCACATGGTGTTCTGTTCCTTTTAACTCTTGTGCAAATCTCAGGAGGACTCTGCTGAGGTCAAGCCCCATGTGACCTGTGGAGAAGTGGCAAAAATGTATACTTGTCCGATTCCCTTTTCAAAGCAGGACCCAGTGTCTACCAGGTGGTGGTGGGGAAACCATAAGCTGTGCAGTTAGAGTCTTCGGCTCTTGTGCTGTCTTGGTCACTCCTTATCCATGTCTACAGGGATGCTGGCTCTCCACCCCTGCGTCTACATGTCCCTTTCTCTCACAGCTGGCTCTAGCTACCTGAGGTGCTGCATGCTTGGCTCCAGCATTATGTTTCTGGGTGATCCTGCAGCTGGGCATGAGAAGCGAGGCTTTGAGGGAAGTTTTGGTGACAGGTATCCTGTAAAACACTGGTTGTCTCTTGAGAGGAAGGGTGAGCCCTGCATCCTTTCTTCCACTCTGCTGTGTGGAATGGGAGGTATTGGCAATGGCCTGGGGGAATAGCTCTGGATATGACCTCAGCCTAATGGGTCAAAGTTGGGAAATGGTGAACTCTGAAGAATGTAATTTGGAGACTGTGGAGACCAAAAAGTTAATAAAGAAAATGTTCTGTTTAGGAAGAACTATTTTATTTAGGCCCTACAGAGCATGGAGAAGAAAAACAAGACAAAGGGACTTCCAGAAAGATGGTGGCATGGTGAATAGTAGAGAAAGAGCCTCTCTGGGATTCGGTGTCCAGATACTGGAATATAGCAACATTGGGAAGAGATGAAGGAGGGAAGTGGGTCCTCAACACACAGCCAGGATCTGAAGCAAGAATTAAAGCCCGTGAGGAGAGTGAAGAGAGGCAGCTCAACACAGAAGGAAGAGGGCAAACAGTGCTTTCTCCCTGAGCCCTGGCTCACTGTGTGGAAGGGTGGCTTGAAACTGCAGATGCATGGTGACTACTGGTGACCCCAGAGGCCTTCCTAGGGAAACACACCAGTGGAATAGAAAAATGGACTCAGCAGACTGACAAGTGGCTGGTGAGTTATTCAGGTTCAGGAGTCCCCCAGGAGAGGGCGATTGGCTTGTTGCCATTTTGGAGAGAGTCCAAATGAGCTCAGAACTCAGAGCAGATGGCAGGCTTGCTCCATCTAGTGGCTCCCAGTGTCAGCGTGAGGTGGAAACAAGTTCAAGCTGGTGTGTGTGGGGTGTCAACTCAGGGTCCAGCCCCCTAGCCAGGAGCCAGCTTAAATTTCAGTGAAACAAAATGTGCAGGCTCACTGAATATCCATTACTACACTGTAAATCTACTGCTGGTTTGCTGGGATTATTCAACGTGGATCTGGGCTCTGCATGCCCACTCTGTCTACCAGTGACAGCAAAGACACATCCTAAAGTGGACATGTTTTTCTTCTTTTCTTCATTTTTTTTTTCTTTTTCCTTGTTTGTTCTTGTTTTTAAATGAGTGTGAACATTATTTTTAGTTGGTTTTTTGGTTTCTCTTCTGTCTTTTTATTTATTCACCCTAAAGCCTTTTAAATTTTCTCCTCTGAGGGTAAATCTCCATATTGAGGGTATATTTCCTGTATACAATTTTCTGGTTTGTTTTAGACTTTGTTATATAACCACAAATCTAGTTCATATATTAAAGGTGGCAAATTAATAGTTACAACAGTTTGTCATTTTCTAGGCTATGTTGGATGCTATTATTATTACTGATTGTACTACTTTAGCCAAGGTGAAATAATTGTTCTAATCAGTTGTTCTTCCTGGTATGACAAGACTGAGATTGCCTGAGTGTCATAAACAATACTATAGGCCAGTGCTAAAGAACCAGGGGCTAGGCTAAACAGGAAGCAACTTTTCATTGCCAATAAATTGAAGAGGTAGGATTTTGCAACAAACTCAAAATCCAAAAGCCAGCTACACCTGGAAGACATCTCTGAGAAGTAGTCATTTCCTAAGCATTCTTGATACTAGCAATAAAGCTACTTGCCATAAGCAATTTATAAGCATCAATCCAGGAGTTAAACTAAAAAAAAAAAAAAAAAAAAAAAAAAAAGAGAAGATACAGAAGCAAGATGCAACCCCAGACTTCTAGCTTGACAAAGGTAAATTCAGGGGGCAATGAGCTGGAACAATTTCAAAGCCACCCACCTGGGCTATCTGAAGTGGTAACAGCAGAAGTAAAACAGTAAATGAATGAGGCTCTAGAAAAACTCAAATTAGAAATAATTTCTCAGATAACTACAAAGATGGTGACCATAATGAATGATATAGTTAGTGAATCTAGAGCAGATAAAGATTAAAAAAATACAGGAGCTTAGGAAGATGGTGGCAATGACGAGCACCCGGCATAGGAAATAAATGAAATCTATGAAACAGAGTCAAACAGATACTAGGAGATTAAAAATTCCATTGAAAGTATATGTAGCAGAATGAGCCAATATCAGATATAGAAGACAGCATTATGGTTAGCCATCATGAAAAGAAAGATTTCTTAAAAATAGCAAGGGACCATGAAAAATCAATCCAGCAGCTGCTAGATGGTGCAAAGAAGAATGACATATGGTTGATCAGTCAATGAAAAAGCAGGAGATAGAATGAACAACATAAAAAACCTGTTTACAGAAGTAATGGCAGAAAACTTCCTAAACATGGAAAAAGAATTTGACACACAAATAAGTGAGGCATATAGAACTCCAATTAGCCATGATAAAAAACCTACCCCAAGGCATATAATAGTCAAGATTCCAAAAATTCAACACGAGAACAGACTATTAAAAGCTGTTAGAGAAAATAAACAAATGACTTATAACAGAAAGCCCATCAAAATCACAGCTGACTTCTCAACATAAACCCACAGGGAGAACTTGGAGTAAAGTATTTTAAACCCTGATAGAATACCACCTCAAGGCCAGATTGCTGTACCCTACAAAACTATCTTAAAAAGTTGATGTAGAAATGAGATACTTCCATGATAAAGAACAACTGAAGAAATTCATGACCACCAAATCAGCACTCCAAAATGTTCTGAAGGATGTTCTAGAAAAAGATAATGAGGGCTTCAACTTCATGAACCCTAAGGATCCACCTGGCAAGGCAAGTAATTAAACAGGGGGAAAAGGGGAACCAACAACAACCACAAGGAAACCAACAACAGGAAAATAACATGAGAAGGATAAGTCAATACATATTAGTTATAACCATCAATGTAAATGGTCTAAATTCATCAATCAAAAGAAACAGATTGGTAGAATGGGCCAAAAAGCAAGATCCAACAATGTGTTTCAAACAAGAAACACATTTGATTAAAAAACAAATTGATAGGCTGAAAATCAAAGGATGGAAAACAACAATCTACGTGACAGGAACTTGAAGAAAAGCAGGGGTAGCTATTATATTTGCAGACAAAGTGGATTTCAAGCCAAGACTGATTAAGAGAGACAAAGAATGTCACTACATTCTTGTAAAGAGGACAATCCAAGAGGAAGAGATAACAATCATAAATACATATACACCAAATAAATACCAGTGCACCCAAGTATATAAAACAAATATTAATGGACATGAAAAATCAAATATGCACTAATACAATTGTAATGGGAGACCTCAATATCCCACTGTCATAAACAGACAAGTCAACTAGACAAAAAAAATCAATAAAGAAATATCAGAACTGAACCAAACCTTTGAACAAATGGACTTAGTAGATGTCTACAGAGTGTTCTACTCCACAGTGTCAGGATATATTTTCTCCTTATGCACATGGGTCATTCTCTAAAACACACCACATACTAGCTCAGAGAACATACTTAAGTAAATGTAGAGTAACTGAAATTATTCCATGCACATTATGAGACTATAGTGAAATGGTGACATTGATTTCTATAATGAAATTGGAAATCAATGACAAAGAAACCACAAGAACATTATAAACATGTGGAAATTAAATGAACACTCTCCTAGACAACCAATGGGTCACAGATAAAATTAAAGAAAAATTTAGACAGTTTCTATAATCAAATGATAAGGTCAATATAATATGCTGGAACTCATGGAATGCAATAAAAGCAGTCCTGCCTGGGAAATTTTTTGTTTGTTTGTTTTGTTTTCTGGTACTGGGAATCGAACTTACGACCTTGCACTTGCCAGGCAGGTGCTGTGCTGCTGAGCTAAATCCCCAGCCCCCTGCCAGGGAAATTTATATTTGTGAATTCCCATATTAGAAAAACAGAGAAAGCTAAAATAAACAACTTAATGTTAGACTTCAAGATTCTAGAAAAAGAAGAACAAGTCAAGCCCAGAGCTCATAGGAGGGAAGAAATGATAAAGATCAGAGCAGAAATTAATGCAATTGACACAAAGAAAACAATATAAAGAATCAATGAACTGAAGATTGGTTCTTTGAGAGAATTAAGTAGATACACCCTTAGCTAACCTTATCAAAAAAAGGAAAGAAAAGAGTCAAATCCATGCAACTAGGAATGAAAAGGGTAAAATCACAAACAATCCTGTAGAAATCCAGAAGATCATCTATACCTACTTCAAGAACTTGTAAGATTGAAAACAGAAGAGATGGACAGATTCCTAGATACATGTGAATTCCCAAAGTTGAATCAAGAAGACATAAAAATACTAAATAAGCTCATATCAATCAATTAAATTGAAGATGTAATTAAAAACCTACCAACAAAGACTAGCCAAGGTCCTGACAGATTCACTGCTGAATTCTACAAGAAATTTACAAACTTTTTAATGAAAGGGAAAGAGAAACAATACTCCCAAATTCATTTCTGGAAGCAAGAATTACCAAATGCAAAAACCAGAGAAGGATCCTATTAAGAGAGAACTACAGGCCAATCTCCCTAGTGAACATAGATGGAAAAATCCTCAGTAACATACTGGTAAACATAATGTAGGAAATTATCAAGGGGGTTATACACCATGACCAAGTATGATTCATCCCAGGGATGCAGGGATGGTTCAACATACACAAATCAATAAATGTAATGCACTATTAATATAAGTACAAAAACCATATGATCATCTCAGTAGATGCAGAAAAAGCGTTTGACAAAGTCCAACACCCATTCATGATAAAAACTCTACAGAAAATGAGAACAGATGATCTTTATCTCAAACTGATACAAGCCAGCCATGACAAACCAACAGCCAAAATCACTTCAAATGGATAAAAGCTGAAAACACTTACTCTAAAACCAGGAACAAGACAGGACATCCACTGTCACCACTCTTACTCAGTATAGTTCTAGAACCATTAGCCAGGGCAATTAGACAAGAGAAAGAAATAAAAGGAATACGCATAGGAAAGGAAAAAGTTAAATTATCATTACTTGTGGATGACATGATACCCTACATAGAAGGCCCCCAAAATGCCAACAAATGAATTCTGATTTAGGGGCCAGGGATATAGCTGTGGCACAGTGCCTGCCTGGCAAGCATGAAGTCGTGAATTTGATCTCTGGCTAAAAAAATTCTAGACTTACTAACCAAATTCAGTAGCATAGCTAGATACAAAGTCAACACTCAAAAATCAATAGCCTTCCTGTATACAAACAACAAACTCTGACAGAGAAGCTAAGTTTCACAATCGCACCCAAAAAATGAAATACCCTGGAATCAATCTAACAAAGGAAGCACAAGACCTCTACATTGAAAACTACAGTACTCTGGAATGGTTTTGTGTTTTTTTTGCCCTTGGTACCAGAAATCAAACTCAGGACCTTGCACTTGCTAGGAAGGCACTTGTGCCACTGAGCTATATCCCTGGTGAGACTTACAGGACTCTGAAAAAGGTGATTGAAGAGGATGTCAGAAAATGGAAAGATATCCTTTGTTCTTGGGTAGGAAGACTCAATATAGTGAAAATGGCATACTTCCAAAACTGTAATACAGATTTATGCAATATCAATCAAAACACCAACAGCATGTCTCACAGAACTAGAGAAAATAATCCTAAAATTCATCTGGAACAAGAAGAAACCTAGAATAGCAAAGACAATTCTGGGCAGCAAAGGCAAGGGAAGGGCATTACAATTCCTGACTTGAAATTATACTACAAAGCTACTGTGATAAAAATAGCATGCTACTGGCAAAGAAACAGATCTGAGGATCAATGGAACAGGTTAGAAGATGTGGAAACAACTCCAGACAAACTTAGTCATCTTATCTTTGACAAAGGTGCCAATCACCTTTACCGGAAGAAAGGTAGCCTCTTTCATAAATGGTGCTGGAAAAACTGGCTTTCTACCTGCCAGAGATTAAAAGTAGACCCATATCTTTCACCATACACTAAACTAAAATCAAAATGGATTAAATATCTAAATATTAAAACAGAAACACTAAATCTGCTGCAAGACAGAATTGGTAGAACTCTTGAAGACATTGGTGTAGGCAAAGACTTTAGGAACAAAACCCTAGTTGCACAGGAACCATCATAAAGAATCAACAAGTGGGATCTCATCTTATTAAAGAGCTTTTGCACAGCAAGAGAAACCATCAACAGAATGAAGAGAGAACCCACAGGGTGGGAAAAAATTTTTGCCAGCTGTTCCTCACACAAAAGACTACTATCTAGAACATATAAAGAACTAAAAAAGAAGTTAGATCCCCCAAATTTAAAGACCTAATCCAAAAATGAGCCTCTAAGATGAATACATACTTCTCAGCTGAAAAAGTACAAACAGCAAATAAATATATGAAAAAATGTTCAGCATAACTGGTCATTTGAGGGATGCAAATTAAAACAACACTGAGATTCCATCTTACCCCAGACAGAATGGCTATCATCAAGAAATCAACCAATAACAAATGCTGGTGAAGCTATGGGGAAAAATGAACCCTTCTCTACTGTTGGTGTGAGTGTAGACTGGTGCAACCACTGTGGAAATCAGTGTGGAGACTCCTTAAAAATCTAGGATTAGAGGCCCTGTTTAGCCCACCTGTATTCCTTCTGGGTATCTTCCCAGAAGAATTGAAACCATCATACCACAGTGATATATGTGTAGCCATGTTTATAGTAGCAAAATAATAGCTAAGTTATTGTAATCGCTAAGTCTTGGAAACAACCCAAATGCCCATCAATTCAGGAATGGATAAAAAAGATGTGGGTTTTTTTTCTTACATAATACAGTACTACTCAGCCATAAAGAAGGATAAGCTTTATAAGGATAAGACATTTCTAGCTAAATGGATGCACCTAGGGACCAGAATATTAAGTGAAATAAGTCAGACAGAGATGTTCAAATACTGCATTGTTTCTCCGGTGTGGGAATTCAAAAATTTAAATAAGGACAAAAATATACTATAGGTATTGGGAAATGAGAAGAAAATGTTCAAATGAGAAGGGGAACAAAGGAGAGGGGAGGAGAAAGGAAGGAAGAGACAAGAAAAAAATAGAAGGGAAAAAATGGAAACAAAACTTTTGTAAGTAAGACGAGAAAGACTGTTGAAGTGTGGGAACGGGAGTGAAAAAAAGAAGTAAGACATATCATGTGCAGGTACAAATTCCCTGTGATGAATGTGATCATTATGTAAACCTACAATGTACCAATAAAAGACCCCAGCGAATGTAGTTTATAGAAAAAAAAAGATAATTATAAAAAAGAAACAACAAAACAAAAACACTGGACTCTGAGGAACATGTTGGCCTCGAACCTGCTTGCCTGCTCTGAGCACTCACCCTGGGTGTGGATGAGAGTCAGAGGGGTCTGGGCCGTGGACTCTCTGAACGATTCCTTCAGGTTAACCCCGCCTCTGTGAAGATACTCGCTTCCCATTTTTTCAGTTACAAAATTTCTCACTGATTTCTTTAAACTTTCTGGTCTAAGAATTTTTATCTGAAAAAGAAAACATGAAGATAAGGTAAACTTGACAGGGGTACTGTACCCATGGTACAATCAAATAAAAAACCGGCGTGTTCAAGATGCGGTCTTCAGCTGAGTTCTGCTGGCCTCGCTGGAGTGCTCAGCCAGCTCACCCTGGCGCCTCCTCCACGCTGGCAGTCTCGCCAGGATGCGAGGTCCAGGTGTAGTCCTGGCTTTGCAAGGGACCTTTCGGGCTTCTTCCCGCCCTGCCTTCTGCGTGGAGAGCAGGTGACCTGGGGCGCAGGGCAGCCTGCCAGCCAGCACAGTCCACCTGCATTTGATGTGGGGTTTAAGAGCGCGAAGGCAGGTCTGAAAGAACAGCCCACGAGTGGAAGATCTGGAGAATGTGTGTGTAGCAGCAGAGGCTCAAGGCTACTGGGATCCCTGCACGTTCCCACAGACACTGTTCCCTACCATCCCTAGGGGCTGTTTCTCTTTTTTTTTTTTTTTTTTTTTT
>NW_004955520.1:450497-461719 GCF_000276665.1 Chinchilla lanigera
GAAGCCAGGGTGCTTACTTTGTATACATCCTGAGCCTGTGGAAGAGGAGGGCATGGAGATTATGTGAGAGCTACACGCCCCTTAGGTGGGGGTAGCCTGTTTACAATGTAAGGCAGGGAAAGAAGCTGCTTGCCAGATTCCTCCCTTTTGCTCTGGCTGCTTTGCTGTTCGGCTGCCATCCCCCCTTTGCTCTTGCTGCTTTGCTACCTTCTGCCTCGGAGCCAGCCAAGTATGGACTGAAACCTCCACAGACTATAAGCTAAATAAACCTTTCCTTCCTTCATTTTGGGCGTTGGGTATTCTGTCTCAGCAACGAGAGAAAAGTAACCAAGACATCAACAAAGCTTAAATACATTTCCTCCCATGACTATGCCATTAAGTCTTGACCTGTCTACCACGCCCAAGTTGGTAACAAACCAGGGAAGTGGATCAGTTAAAAAGAAATCATCGGGGGCTGGGGATTTAGCTCAGTGGCACAGAGCCTGCCT
Organism: Chinchilla lanigera; assembly: GCF_000276665.1. Classification (NCBI taxonomy): domain Eukaryota; kingdom Metazoa; phylum Chordata; class Mammalia; order Rodentia; family Chinchillidae; genus Chinchilla; species Chinchilla lanigera. The sequence continues at coordinate 450,986 of NW_004955520.1, forward strand.
GGCAAGTGCAAGGTTGTGAGTTCGATTGCTGGTACTGAAAAAGAAAGAAAGAAATCATCCTCCATAGGAGAAGTAGAGGTGCAAGTGTGATGCTAGGTGGCAGAGGGATGTCAGCCTCCCAGTGAGGACTGAGGTCACAGACTAAGCTTTAGTTCCTGCCACCACTGGGGACTGTGGCTGCGTGGTGCTTCATCTTTTAATTTTCCAAAAAAGCCAGAAAATGGATTTTTATGGGAACTTTCTCAATTTGAAAATTTTGACCCCAAAATTTAAAAACACTCAAACAAAAGCAAAATAAAACCTCAACGATGTACCAATATTAACAACTGAATTATTCACAATAGCCAAAAAATGGAAACAGTTTAATAATTACAGGATGTGCTCGGGATGATGGCAAGGTCTGGAAATGGGTGGGGCTGAGGGCTGCCCACTGAATATTCCTAATGCTGTGGAACACATAAAGAGGGTTAAAAAGAATTATGAAGATCAAATGAAACAGTGTATGCATATATTACCCCAATTAAAAATCAGAGTATAATTCACTTTAAGAGGTAAGTATATACAGAATTTTTAAAGTAGTATATGGTATTTATTTTACTTATTTTTACTTAAGGACTTGGAAGATGTTGTGGGCTAAGTGTTGGTGTCGCCTAAAATTCCTGTTGCAACCTCACCCACGAAGCAAGAGTGCTAAGTAAGAGGTAGGGGCTCAGAAGTGACTAGGTCAGGAGGAAATGAGATCGGTGCCCTTATGAAAGAGGCTCAAGGGAGCCCCTGTCCCTTCCAGCTGGGAGGACAAGGCCATCTGTGATGCAGAGTAGCCCTTGACAGATGGACCTGCTGGTGCCTTGCTACTGGACTCCCTAGCCTCCAGAACTATGAGGTATACATTTCTGCTGTTTGTACATCACCTGGTCTATGGTGTTTTGTTATAGCAGCCCAAATGGACTAAGATGGAAATCTTCTAAGAAAGATTTTTACAGGTTCAAATTCATTTGTTTTATGATAAATTGGACTTGAAAAATTGAAAAAATAAAACTGTAGGCCAAAAATAACAAGTCTATAAACCAGGTGTGGTCCTTTTTGCAATATGTATAATGAGTTTTAAAGTGCTGCAAAAATAAAACTTAAGGCAAAAGTCAAGGAGGATTATTGGTTGTCCAGGTTGCACTGACACTTGAAGATCAAAAAAGGGAGGAGATAAGGAATTCTCCCCTCACTAAACTAGATGGAGTGAAAGTAGAATGGTAGAGAGAAATCTGGATGACCTTGGGAACTCAGATATGGGAGCAGAGACAGCAGAGCTGGGCTTCATAGGCAGGCCCAGCCTTATTTCCTGCCCAGAGGCAGGAGTAGGAGGGGCTGGTAGCATGCCCAGCCCTAAGCCCCAGGGCAGACTGCTGGCGTCCCTAGAGCACCAGGGCCTGTTTGATGCAGGCCCTGTAGGTTTGGAACAGACCATATGGACAACATGTGGCAGGAGCAGAGTAGAAAGTGCTCTGTGCAGGCAGAACAGATTTCAAAAGGGACTGAGCCCTGCACACCATCATCTCTCGAATCTACCAACTGTCATAGAGGGAGGCCAGGACTGCTAGGACAGGAAGAAAATACTGAGGGTGGTGAGTGAGGGTTTTCCTCTAACATTAATGCTCAATAAAACTTAGCTTTCAGAAATAAATATGTTTTGCTTATAAAATTCTAATTTGAAAGATGTCAGTTACTATAAAGTGCTTAAAACATTTACAAACTTACTGTTTTCTCATAGCACATCTTACCAAAATAAGTCTTTGAAATGGAGTCAGTTTCTCCCAGGGAAAATTTATAGGATTATACATTTCTTCACTTTCATTCAAAAGTTCAGCTACATGTAGGAAAAAGAGAAAAAAAAAAAAAAAAAAAAAAAAGAGAAATTAACAATCAAATACTTATATCACTAGTAGATGTCCCAATACACATTTTTGTTATAAAATTATAAAGTTTTTGTTTTTTAAAAATACATAGTTGACTTTTGAGCTTTATTTCCGTAAGATCTGAGGCACTGACAACTCTCCTCTGTACCTCAAGAGAGGCAGCCCTGAAGATAGTTTCCTCCACCTTAGTCCATCCGAAGTGGCTGCTGTGGTGTAGTGCCAGAACAACACAGGACACCTAGCACTTTACAGCTAATCACTCCAGGGGACAATGACCTACCTAAAAGAGACACAGGAAGGGGAGCCCAGGGGATGTCACCCTCCTGCTGGGTCCCATCCTGCAGGGTGGGGAGCCATTCCATCTTCACCTCCGACTCTCTGGGGATGCAGGTATCATCTCTACCTGCCTCATATTTCCACAGTCATTTCCCAATGTCTAACTTTATTATAAAAACATCTTTCTCGAATGTAGCTAATATTGGCATATTGATTTTTAAAAATTCACATGAAAATCTCATTGTAAATGGATAAATTTGGGGTTAACTGTAAAATGAAAAGATACTTTACAAAAAGGCCAATAAAGAGATCCTTAAAATAAAAATTATTATTATACTAAAATAGATCATGGATTGCGGATAGATTTGTGACAAATACAACAAAATGAAGCATTAATCATCTACAGAAAAAACTCCAGGAGTGGAATAGGCCTTCTTAATTAGAATTGGAAATCAAGAAGCTATGAAAATAGTCATAATTGACTAAACACACATTCCAACATTTGTATAGTACAAAAATCATAAACAAACCCAATAGACAATGAACAGACTTAAAAAAACACTTAAGGGCACAAAGATTTAACTACTTAAATATTAATAGGACTCTTATAAAAGGCTGAGAAGGTGATAATCCAGTAGAAAAATCGGTACAGAATCTCAAAAGAAAAATCCAAACGGTCAAAAAACATTCAAAAAGAAATTTAAACTTACTAATAGTTAAATTAAAATTAAAATATTCAGAACTTTTCAGAGTGGCACGATTTTTTCCTGTTGAAAAAATGACACTCGTATTGCTTGTGAAAACATAAATTATCACAGTCATTTAAAGAAATTAGCCTGGCCAGCAACTATTTATAAAAAATGATTTACTGTCCACTAGCAACTCAACTTCTGGAAACAAAATGGAGAAAAATGTGGAAGGAAACAAATTTGATCGTATCTGAGCAGGCGTAGTAGTGGCAGTGGCAGGGAAAGATGAGGAGGGGAAGGTAGAAAGAGAAAAGGGAAAAGACAAAAATAGCAAGTAACTTAAAGTGAGATCCATTTTTTAAGGAATTTTTAGAACACACATCTGTTACATAAAATGAAGGATCTGTGCGGGGCTGGTTGGAGTCAAGGTTCAGAACTAGTGTGGTGTAAAGACAGTACTGTGTTAAATTTAATTGTGCTCAAATCCTGATATTTCATCAGTTTTTCATCTGCGACAATGAAGTTCAGAAAATCATTTCACAAGATTATTATGAGAATTACATGTGCTGATATCATAATTATGTTCTTCTGTTTTTTCAGTGTAAGGTAGTGAGCTGTTTATAAATTGAAGACACCCCCCTCACGCACCCACACACTTGAGTACAACCATGAATGGTTCCTTACGTTCTTTGGGTGATTTCATGCTTTCTGAGGGAGCCATCTCTAAGCAGAAGGCTGTGCTCATCAGAGAATACACAGCCTTGCTGTTCTTAAATGTATCCCACTGTGGAGGGTTGGACAGGAGGGATTTGCACAGCAGGGAGAAGGGCTCCAGCTGCCGGCTGATGTGCTGACATTGCCTCCACCGTGACACTGACAGCCACTGAAGGTGTTGATTTTTACACTCTTCAAATATGTCTAATAGAAAAGGAAAAATGATAATATTAGAAGAGCTCAATTATTTACCTTTAGTTACTCTTTACAAAGTGGATGATTAACAAATATTTGCTGTTGAGGAAAGAATCATTTTGCATAAAACTAACACATAAAAGCATTATTTTATTGTGGTTAAAAAAACCCCACATTAAAAAAAAACCCCACATAATGTAAAATTTTTCTTAACCATTTTAATTATGTAAGTCAGTAATGATGTATTTGCATTGCTGCAAAACAAATCTCCAGACATTTTTTTCTGCAAATCTGAAACTCCATACCCATTACACATTACACAAAAACTCCCTTTTGGCCATTCTTCCAGGATGCTGGTAGTCACCATTTTTCTCTCTATTTCTATGGATTTACAGAAGGCTTCTTTAGATACCGCATATAAATGCTGTCATACAGTAAGTATTTGTCTTTCTGTGACTGGCTTACTTCTCTTAGCATAAGTGCAACAGTGTATGGTAAATTTCCTTCACTGTAAAGGTTAAGTAACATTTCACTGTACATTTATGCCATATTTTGGTTTATCCTTTCACCCATTGGTGGGCTTTTGGGTTGTGTTCCCTGTTGGCTATTGTAAAGGGTGCTGCTATGAGCATGGGTGTGCAAGTGTCTCTTCCAGGTTCTGCCTCCAGTTTTTTGGATATGCCCAGAGTGGGATTGCTGCATCACATGGCAGCTCTAATTTTAATTTTTTGAGGTGATCCACACTGTTTTCCACAGTGGTAGCACAATTTTACAGCTTCACTAGGAGTACCCGAAAGTTCCAGTTTCTCCACATCTTTGCCAACATTATCATTACTGTTATTTTTGTAGTAGCCATGCCCATAGGTATGAGGTAGCATCACAGTGTACTTTGATTTACATTTCTCTGATAGTGATGTTGGGCACCTCATTCTTGGATTTGCGCATCATCTTTGGAGAAATATCTACCTGAGTCCTTTGTCCATTTTAAAATTATGTTATTTGATTCTTATTATTGGGTCATAGCGGATCTTTAAACTTTCTTTATACTAGTTCCTTATCAGATAGATAATTTGGATGTATTTTTACCATTCTGTAGGTTGTCTTTCACTGTTTTCCCATTATGTGAAAAATTTTGAAGTTTGATGTGGCCTTTTTTTCTGTTTTTGTTTTTGCTGTCTGTGATTTTAGTGTCATATCCCAGAACTCATCCCTAAGTCCAATGTCATGAAGCTTCTTCTTCATTTTTTGCTAAGAGCTTTATAATTTTAGATCTTTAATCTATTTAGAGCTAATTTCTGTATTTGGTATAAGTAAGAGCCCAACTCCATTCTTTTACATGTACCTATTAAGTTTCTCATCGTTTGTTGAAGAGAATCCTTTCTCCATTAAATAGTCCTGGTACCATGTTGTTGAAGATCATTTGAACACATATGTGAGGGATAATCTCTGCAAGCCCTACTCTATTTGTCTTTATTCCAAACCACACCATTTGGATTACTGTAGCTTTGTAATGCATATTGAAGTGAGGAGAACTATAAGATATCCGCTTTGTTCTTTTTAAAGAGGTCTTTGGCTATTCAAGGTCTCTTGTAATTACATATAAATTTTAGAGGAAATTTTCTATTTCTTTTTTACTACAGCACATTAGTAATACAGACTGATGAAGTTCATTTGGGAAGTTGGTACATGCATTTCACATACCTTGCTCAATTCCAGTTTCATAAGAGGAATTTCAAAGCATTCCTTCCCTTTCTATTACATGGAAAAGTGAGGATAATTGGTGTCAGATCTTCTCAAAAGGTCTGGTAAAATTCAGTAGTAAATCCCTTGGGCTCTGAGCTTTTCTCAGTTGGTAGAGTATTTATTATTGCATCAATTTCATTGCCTGCTATTGGTCTGTTTAGGTTTTAAAATATCTTGTTTCAATTCTTGTAGGTCATATGTGTCTAGGAATTTATCCATTTCTTCTAGATCTCTGATGTATTGGAATATAGGTTTTCAAAATAATTTCTAACACTCTTCTGGGTTTCAGTAGTGTCTGTTGTAATTTTGTCTTTTTCAGTTTTAATTTGATAAATGTGGCCTTCTCTTTGGCTAAGACCAAGTTAATAAAATTAGTAAGTTTGGCTAAGGGGTTATCAATCTTGTTTATCTTCTCAAAGAATCACCTTTTTGATGAATTGATTCTATGTATTGTTTTTCCTTAGTGTCATTTCCATTAATTCTTGTGATAGTCCTTATTATTTCTTTCCTTCTAACCTTGGGTTTGGTTCTGTTCTTTTTCTAGAACTCTGAGATAGTTAATTATGTTATTCATTTGGGGTTGCTCAGGTTTTGTAATATAGGTACTCACAGTTATAAACTTGCCTCTCAGAGCTGCTTTCACTGTCCCACTGATTCTGATATACTGTATTTCCATTAATAATTGATTCTAGAAATTTTTGTTTCTCCCCAGATTTCTCTGTGCCCCATTGATCACTGAGAAGTGTATTATCCAATCTCCACATGTTTGTATAGTTTCTGTGGTTTTCCTTGCTATTGAGTTTCATTCTTCTGTGATCTATAGCATGCATGAAATTATTTCAATTGTTTTATATTTATTGAGACATGTTTTGTGGCCTATTGGTCTTTATGGTCTATGGTCTATTTTGGAGAAAGTTCTATGGCTGAAGAACATGTGTTCTGTTGCTGTTGAATGAATGTTAAATCCATCTGGTTTGTTGTGCAGTGTAACTCTGATGATTCTTTTTTATTTTGTCTGGTTGAACTATTCGTAAGAGAGGGCTTTGGTATTCTCCACTATGATTGTATTAGTGTCTTTTTGTCCTTTTATATCAAGTAGTGTTTGAGTTATGAAATGAGGTGAATATATATTTATAATTTTTATCTCGGCAAATTCTTCCCTTTACCAATGTGTAGTAACTTTCTTTGTCTTTTCTGACAAGCCTCGGTTTGACATCATCTTGTTGAGGATAAGTACAGTACATCCCCGACTTACAAACATTTGAGTTGAGAACTTTCACAGATACTAATAGATCTTGCATTATGAACATCTGTAGATGTGAACAAATCCCAGGAGTACCTTAGGTGTCTGCTGGACATTGTCACAATTGTGCTACTGTGTGCTTACTATGTAATGTGATCCGAAGTATCCTGAGTAGTACAGTGCTCAGTCCAAGCCCAGGATGTCTAGAAGCACGAAGAAAAGCAGTGGTGATGTGGAGGGGACTGCTAGGAAGCACAGAGCAGTAACCATGGAAACAACAGTGAAAATTGAGAGATTGGACTGAAGTGAAAAGACAGATGTTGCTCATTCTTATAACATGAATTTTTCAACCACCGGCACAATTCTGAAAAACAAGGACAAGATCATGGAACATGTGAAGTTTTTTTTATGCTTTACATTGTATACTTGTGTCAAGGTGTATAAGACTCACTTTGTTGGACTTATAAACAAGTTTGACTTATGAACATTCTCCTGGAACGGAACTCATTCTTAAGATAGGGATTTACTACTCTTGCTTGTTTTCAGGTTCCAGTTGCTTGGAGTATCATTTTCTATCCTTTTGCTTTCTGTAGGTCTTTTAGATAACATGTATCTCTTGCAAGAAGCAAATAGATGGGTCTTGTTTGATCCAGTCTTCCAGTTTGCATCTTTTAATTGGAGAGTTAGCACCATTTACATCAAGTGTTATTACTGAAAGATATACACTAATCCCTGTCATTTTGTTGTTATTCTAGAGTTTGAATCTATTTATTTCTCATTCATTTAACTACTCTCTCTCAGTGAGATTTAGTTTTTCCCTTGGCTTCATGGTTATTTTTGTCCCCATCATCTCTGTTAGGGTTCTGTTAAGTATTTTCTGTAATGCTATTTTGGTCATTATGAATTTCTTTAGTTTATTTCTCCTTTGAAGGAAAGTCTTGCAGGATATAATAATATAGATTGGCAGTTATCTTTCAGGGCTTGAAAACTTCATTCTAAGCCCTCCTGGCCATTAAGGTTTCTTTTGAGAAGTCTGTTATTCTGATGGGTTTGCAAATATAAGTAATTTGCTGCTTCTCTCTAACAGCTTTTACTATTTTTTGTTGTTGTTCTGAATTTCTGGCATTTTGACTGTGATGTGTTGTGGGGAAATTTTTTTCTAGTCATTTCTACTTGGTGCTTGAAGTGCTTCCTTTACCTGGCTATTCTCATTTTTCAAGTGTGGGAAATTTTCTGCAAAATTTCAGTGAACAGATTTTTATTTATTTAATGGAAAAAAGTAAAAATTTCATAACAAAATAATAGGAGAATAATAGTATTTAGTACAGTAAGTCTTGTTATCTTTTTATTTTTATTGTTTTGGTACCGGGAATCAAACTCGGGACCTTGAGCTTGCCAGGCAGGCTCTGTGCCACTGAGCTGTATCCCTGGCCTGAGTCTTGTTATCGTTAAAGTGGTTGATGGACAGATTTTTAAGTGCCATTAATCTGTACTTCAACACTCTTTGAGGCCTATGATTCTGAAATTTGTTCTTTTAGAATTGTTTGGAGGTTTTGGATAACTTTTTCACTGTTTTCATTTTTACAGAGTGTATGTTCTAGTACATTTTCAGGTCTTTTCTTAAAGTGCTGGTATTTCTTCTGGATCGGTTTGCCTACTGTTGAGAGTCTTGGTTGAGTTTTTTACTTCCAGGACTTCTGCTTGGTTATTTTTCATTGCCTTTCCCCTGAAGTGTCTTTCATATCCTGCTTCGTCTTCCTTAATTCATTCAGATGCTTATTTGTTTCTCCATTGAGCTCACTGATCATTTTGGTAACTGATTTATTTATTTGATTATTTGTCTCTTTTTTGACCAATCTAAATATCAGTTTTAACAAACTCTTTTGTCTGAAATTTTATCCACTTCAGTATCTGTGGGATCAGCTTTTTGGTAGTTATGAATTTTTGTAGGTGTCTTGTTGCCTAGTTTTCTCATGTTTCTTGTATTTTTGTGTTCAATCTGTAGACCAGTCAGGACAGCAGTCTCTACCACTATTGTGTATCGATCTCGTTAGCAAGTACCTTTCTCCCCGGATGTGCCCTTGCCTCTGGGTGCGACCTCTTTCCCACTTTTCTTTCTGCTATTGTTACTAGTTTCATCCACTGTGTTTGACAAAGGTGCTCGGTGTGATAACTTCTTGAATTTGTTAAGACTTTGTGCCCCAAATTGTCTCTCACGGGAAGTACGCATGTGGGCTTGAGAGGCGTGTGCACTCTGCTGTTACTGGCCGACCATTCTGACTCTGCCTGTTTGGTCCAGTCGACCCTTATGTTGCTCAAGACCATTTTTCCTTATTAATCTTATGTCTGATTCTTCTATCAGTTATTAAAAGTCGCATGTTAAAATCTCCTCTATTGTTACTGTATTGCTACTTTTCCCTTCAATTCTGTCGAAGTTTGCTTCATATATTTGGACACTTAGAAGTCTGGTGCAAAAACATTTATTACTCTCATATTTTCCTGGCAAATTGACCCTTTCTACCTTAATATAATGTCTTTTATCTCTTATAAGAGTTTTTATTTGAAGAATAATTTGTCTGAAGTTAATTTTCACTCCTCCTGTCTTTGGTTACTATTTGCATGGAATACCTTTTCCCATGTTTCACTTTCTGCCTGTTTCCTTAGCTCTGAAGTGAGTTTCTTATAGACAGCACATCCTGTTTCTTTTTTACTTTGTCTATTCAACTAATCTATGTCTTTTTTACTAGGAATTTAAATATATTTATATCTAATTAACTATAATTATTCACAGAGAGAATTCATTATTGCTATTTTCTTGTTTTCTGTATATTTATAGATTCCTCCCTTCTTTTTCAATTTTTTGGTAGTGATATTTAAATTCCCTTCTTGTTTCCTTTTGTATGTATGCGACAGGCATTTCTTTGCTGTTCTCAAGGTGCCTCCATTTTCTTTCTTTCTTTCTTCCTTTTTTTTTTAAAATTTTTGAGACAGGGTCATGCTATGCAGTTCAGGCTGGCCTTGAGCTCGCTTTATAGCCCAGGTTGGTCTTGAACTTGCAGTGATCCTCCTGCCTCACCCTCTCTAGTGCTGGGATTACAGGCGTGTACCACCATGCCCAGCTGTGCCTCCATTTTCTTATGAACGACTCAAGGTTATTGTTCTTTATGGCAGGACAGTGCTCCTGTGTGTGTAAATACTGTATTTTCTTTATCCATTCATCTGTTGATGGACATATAGGCTGTTTCCAAGATTTAGCTATTGTGAATTGTGTTGCTATAAGTACGGTATGCATGGGTCCAGTAACATATTTTATATGGCAGGTCTGGTGGTAATAAGCACTCAAGTTTTATTATCTGGGAAAACCTTAATTTCCCTTTAATTTTTAAAAAATTGCTTTGTCATACACAGGATTCTTGTTTGGCAATTTTTTCTTCAGCACTGAGTATAAAACCCTACTCCCTATGGTCTACAGTCTCTTCTGAGAAATCTACTGATAATCATACAGAAACTTCCTTGCAATCATTTTTCTCTTGTTGCTTTCATGAGTCTGTCACTGTTCAAAGCCGAGTTATGTTAATAGTAGTTACTGGCTCTCACATTGGTGTTTGGTATTTACATTTGTCCTTGGGTTTTTTGAAAATATCCCAGAATCTATGCAAAATTTTTATTTTTATTTTTGAGCTATTGTTTGTTTTCTTTCTTTTGTAAGCAAAAGAATCATAATAAATCCACAAAATCATCCATTGATTCAGCAGTCCACTAGGTACCATGCTTTGGCGTTCATGAAAACAAGCAAAAATCGGAACAAAATGGAGCTATCCATATCTCTGGTATACTTCATAGTAATTCTTTCTGATTGCATTCTGAGTTCCAGCTCTTGTCAGTGTGCCCAAGCACTTGATAAAGTCTAATCTAAACCACCACTTTTTTCTGTGTGAGGTCATATTTCCTTTTTTTTTTTTTT
>NW_004955520.1:461819-462982 GCF_000276665.1 Chinchilla lanigera
TTGCGCTTGCCAGGCAGGCGCTTTTGCCGCTGAGCTAAATCCCCAGCCCCTGGGGCTGTTTCTCTCTGGAGTGATTGTGCTCGAGTCCTAGAGCGTCTGTGGGTCTGTGTGGATGTACCAGATGGAACCACGCAGTGCCACTTTTACAGGTCAAGAATACTGTCAGATATTGGCACTTCTACGTTTCACACAATGCTTCAATCATTACGCAGAATTCTTTTATATTATGTTTGGAAAAATAATCTTAAATTTTATTTTAATTAAAGGCAATACATATTTTAAAAATGAAAATGGGCAGCACATAAAGAATCTGAGGTCTAATAGCAGAGTTCACTCAGTTTCCCCATCCGTGAGACAGACTGAGAATCAGACCCACTAAGTGCCATTAACGGGAAGGGGTGAGTCGCCCGGGAGACCCGTGGACATCCTCAACACCGCCGCTGGCTCCTTCACGCTGGCCAGTCAGGCATTTGCTAAATTTCTCCACTGTTGGAATTTTAAACCTTGAAGACTGTTCTTTTTTGAGGGATGGGATGATAGAAAAATGGAGACTGTCAGAGTCAATTGCACTAGCTCTTTTTAAACAGCCTCAGAAAGGCCCACACGTCTCCTCCCAGCTGTCAGCCTCCCTCCCTCCTTTCTGTCCGGCAGGGTTAGTGGTCAGACAGGTGAGGCACTGAGCTGGCAGCTCCGAGGCTGCCCTGCTCCAGCCAGGCCTCCTTCCTCTGGTGGGCATCTCAGTCTCACCTTCTCACTGCTCAGCCCAGGCTGGACGTCTCACCTGCTGACTTTCAGTTTGGAAAAGAGGATCCCTGTGCTCACACAGTATCCCTTCACAACCCAAATCACCAGGGAGGCAAAGCAGCGTGAGACTTGAAAGCTAGGTAATTTTGTTATTGAGGTAAGTTGTACTTGCCGCGTAAAATTCAACAACACAAAAAGATGCTAACGAAAAGTGAAGGTTCTTAGACACCACCGTTTCTTGTGGCTCCTTACTCCCTGCACAGAACAGGCGCCTCTCTATCCAGCCTCCTCTTTTGTATGAGTGGAGTTCCGCTCTACGGACTGTTAAGCATTTTGCATTTGTCAGCTGTTATGGCTGATACCTTGTGTCAACTTGGGGAGTCTGGAGGTTTGGCTAAGTGACTCAGCAGGAAGCCAGG
>NW_004955520.1:481854-496708 GCF_000276665.1 Chinchilla lanigera
TATGAGTCCGGCCCACACTCGGACCCAGGAGCCCTGCCGCTCCCGGAGAACTGGCTGCCTGGGCGCCTAAATTTCTTATTTGTGTGATTTAAAATGTACAACACAGCATAAGAGTCTGAATATATTTAATGCTACTTAAGTGAGTACTTACAAATGATTAAAATGGTAGATAAAGCTATGTATACTTGATTACAACTAAAAATATATTTTAAAATATACAGCACAGGAGTATGTGAGAATATTTAATTCTTAAGTGATTTTCCCTAAGGTTTTTGGCTAAATATCCTTTTGTGGCTCAAATTTTCAAGGGATTTTCATAAGAAATTGAAGTCAATAGTATATAGGAACACTAGGGTTCAACTCTGATGGTATTTGATATTCATGCTGTATGTGCATCCCTGCAAACACACAGACTGCCACTAAATATTTTGCTGTGCAGATTAGGACTTCCATAACCATACTTGTTCATTCTTTGAAAAGTTACTGAGTGCTGGTTATGTGTTTAACATTGCTGGAGAACAGTGAGGAGCCAGACACTGTGATTGGCCGTAAGGTACTTTTGCTTTCATCAGTTATTGCAGCAATGACTGGGAGGACCTCAGGGATAGTTCAGTATTTTTACATAGAAATGTGTTTTTAATGGGCTTCTACTACGTTTAGTGAAGTTGCTTTTACTTACGATCAAGTCTTGGCTTGGAGAGAATATTTTCAATGTTTATCAGGATGCTGGAATATAGAAAGAGGTTCCACTCTTCCTCTGGTAGGAACCCAATGCCATCAGGCCTGAGGTTCCCATCAGCATTATTTTGCATGATTGTAGTACAAAGCCGGAAGGAGAAGCAGAGTTTATGTTGGTTGAACAGAGCTGGAGAAACCACCTACCAAGAAAATACAAGTGTTATTCCAACACAGCTAGCTTAAATATGCAGATTTTTGCATTAAGGAACAACTCTCACCTTAAAAATATTTCTTGTCAGTGCATCTATTGCATTTTTATTATGCCTGTCAAAGGCATTTTTCTCACTTTCCAAGTTAGGTCCTTCTGAGATATTTTTAATCCCATTAAGTTTATTCAGAGATATCTTCTCCCTTTTCAAGCCATGCTCATGCTCTTGCTCTTTGTGTTTGGAAACTACTGAGGACACAAAGACCTGGCGAAACCAGCCCAGGGAGAACTGGTACATGTGGTCCACCCGGGCCAGGCCGGCCACCAGGAAGTACAGCAGGACACCCCGCGTGGCAATGGGCAGGTACTTCTCGCGGGTGGCTTGGATTTCACTTTCTGCTTTCTCTGTTGCTTCGATGCGTTTTGCAATTTCATTTGAAGTCATTTTGCATTTTCTTAAGGTATCTATAATTTCCTCATCATCTAATACGCATCCTAAAGACAAACAGTGAACAAAGTAAATCTAGGTAAAGACTGCATGATACTGAATAGCTGTTACTACACCCTGTCTCTGTGTAAGAGTTTTTCCTGTGGGCTTTGTGTTGGTTTTGTGTTGGAGATGGGTTCCAAGGAGACAGTTTTGTTTCTGAGAGATGAGATTAACAGCTGGAAGGCTGCACTTCCCACTCCCACATATTCTCCACATCACTTTTGTTTTTTGTGGATCCCATTTCTATTAGAGGCACATCACAAGTAACCAGTCCAACATAGGGAATACGTCTGCACTGTGACCACTGGCTACTGGGATATTAAAGTGATGTTTCCAGAGAATAACAAGCATACTCTTACTTCATGGACAGACTCTGATATTTGGTATTCTATTCTGTTAAACAAATACAACTGACGATGTCCAGCGGTATGAATTTTTCAACCAGTAACAGGTTGCAAGTCATCCTTTGAAAAACCACTGCTCTAGAAACACATAATAATTCTACCTCTTTAAATTTTTGAGGCAGCTCTTAAATTTCCATTATAAACTCTTCTATCCTGTGGGCTAAACATTCTCTTATTTTCCTCATTTGCCTTTTGCTTATGCTGGGACTTTCAGAACTCTCACACCACCCTCAATGCACACCTCTGGACAGACTTTATTTGGAAAAAAGCCTTCTTAAAATGTGGCACCCAGAGCCAAGCACAGCATTTCAGCTCGATGTGGCCACGGCGGCAAGCAGTGGGCTAATGAGGTCTCGGGTCTGACTGCTTGTTAAGCAGCGTCTGCCGCCAAGCTGCAGGCCACCTCTCACACCCACACTCCAGCTCATGGTTTCCCACCAAGTTTTGCTACGGGGAGTCACAAAAAATAAAATATTTCCATAGAGGCAATGACAATGATCAGTTTTACTAAAACTTGGAAAGAAGGAGGAAAAATTTCTCTAAAATCAAGGAGGATTTTTTTTGGTTGTTGTTTTGTTTTGTTTGTCCTAGGGATCGAAGCCAAGGTCTCCTACATGGGAAGCATGGTTTTACCCACAGGCCAAAGAGCCTTTATTTAGTTAAGAGTTTTCAAGAAAAATTTCTTATTAAAGTCACTGTTAGCTAAAAGTTATGGTCTTTTAAAAATACCTTAAACTCTAACCCATGGAAGAATCAGGTATAAACACCAGAGCAGAGTAAAAGCACAGACACTTCTGATGTGTGCCATCTTTAGCAGTCTCAGTAAGACCATTTTTTGTCCAATTTGTACAAAGATTATAACAAACTATGACATTTGTTACACAATGGCCCAAGATGAGAGTGTGGCTACGTCTCCGGGCCCTCATGTGTGTGTGATGTAGGAGATTCCCGGGCACAGCTGCAGTCTCCTAAGAGGAATCAGCTGGCTGTCCATGCGCCCACGTGTCTTGTCACTACCTGTTGTGTGACCATGGGCCCATGTGACTGCATGTATCCACCTGACCATGTGTCTTGTCACCAAGAGAAGCCAGCTCTTTCCTGTGCTATAAAGAAACTAGTTGTCAGGTACAAAAAACAGAAAAGGAACAAAGATCCTCCCAGGGTAAATATGTGTTTAAGATTTCATAGTAAACAAATGCACGTTTACTGGAAGATTTGCCTGAATTTCTAACATAAGATAAAATGCACTTTGAGCTCTTTTTCTTTTTTTTCCCCTTGTAAATATGGTTTTAAAAGCTGAAGTACAGACTTCCTTTCTTTGGAAAACTTCTCCACTTAACATGTATCTCTTCTCAGAGCTGGGTCAAGGTGAATGGTGTAGTGATTGCAGGACTGCGCCCGAAAAGTCTGGGTCCCAGGGTAGTGGTGCCAAGGAATGGTGAGTCCTTGAGGCAGGGCTTGGGGGCCTTAGGTCCTGGGAAGCAGCAGGGACCTGGGCTCACTCAAGAGCCAGTAGTTGTGAGAGCAAGGTGATTTCTCCCTCTCCTGCAGTCTTCTGCCTGGGATCTAAATAAACCTCTTTTTTTTTTTTTTTTTATACAAATGTACTGCAGGGGCCAGCACCCATGGCTTCAGTTCCCCGGTCCTGTGGAATCTGAAAATAGTTGGCACTGTTCCTGGCAAAGGCTGCTTTGTGCCCTGCCAACTTTTCTGTTTCTTGTCTTGTCAAAACACTATAATCTTATTTATTTATGAATGTTTGATTTTCAGTCTATCTTAGTAAAGCGGCTGGTCACATGGGCTCACACCCCAGACCATGAGCCTTCTAATCGGACGGATATCGAATTGATAGTGAATATCAGCACTGCATAGACAGCTTCAAAGTAAGCACAAGTCAGGGCCCAGCTGAAGAAGTTCAGGTTCAGTTAAGTCTGTGGTGGAACTCATTGGATTTGTATGGAAAAAAGAAAAAAAAGTAATAAAATCTATAGAGTATTCCTATATATAACCTTAATTGAGAATCAAAGTTACATGGGAAACTTTAAAGTCCCACTAAGTCACAAGTTAAAACAGAAAAGTGATCCATTGTTAGGGACTGTTGTATTTTATTTCAATTGCATTAGGAGCAGATATATCTGTGTGACCCAGGAACTTAAGCTAAATTTAAGTTAGTTGCTATAAAGACTATGATTTCTGAGACAGTTCTGACAGTAAAGAGAAAAACAGTTTCTACATCTGTTTCTTTAAAAAATGAGCATATTTTAGTGTTATACATAAAAGTCACTGGGTCATTTCTTTGGAAAAGACCTTTTCCTGCTAATACACAGGAGAACCTGCTCCTTTGTCTCTGTGCTGTGTGGGAGACTTGCGGCCAGTGTCAGGCATGGGACACACAGGCACAGAGCTTCCCATCAGCCTTTCTCTCAGGTTTCACTTAGAACTTAGATCACGTGTGGGAAGCAAGCATCCTAGGAGGCAATGAGCCAACGCATAGTGAGAACGGAGGAACGTTGCAGTTCTCAGAGCCCAGGCTCACCAGTGTTGCTCAATTATCTGGCAGAAATGGAAATCCGGTACTTTGGGTCCCAATAAGAATAAGATGCTGAGAGCTTTTTATTCTGATCTTCACACAAGTCTCTTAGTATCGCAAGACATCCCCACTTACCCTGGGAATTCTGCAGTAAGTTCAGTGTTTTCTCCTCCAGTTCTTCAAGTGTTATTGCATCAAGGGCACTCTGCTCCAGCAACTGAGCGTGCCGCGCTTCTAAATGAGGCACTTCATGACTCACTACAGTGGATAAGAGCTGGTCTTGCAAGCCTTGGAATGTTACCGTAAAGTTGATCATAGTAACAAAGTTGTACACTGATGGCAGAAAATGAGGATTGTCTATTTCTGTAGATAAGTATAACCTAAACATGAGAAAGACACCAATTGTTCAAAGAACACACAAAGGGAAAAACAGAAACAATTTATCCAGTAATGCAGAATGTATTTTTCCTTCAGGTGAACAAGGTTAATGTTTAGTGTTATTCAGCCTTGCACACAAGTAGGTTCTCAACTTACAGTATGTGAAAAGTTTGGCATTTAAGACTTCAAAAACTACAACCATAAAATTTGTTCATGCTATATATGGTTCAAGTATGAGGGCAGGAGGAAGAAGAATGCTAAATGGAGGTTTTGACCTGCTGGTCATTGGGAGACCCTAGCTTCCACCCGGAGCAGGTGAGATGGCAGCGGGCATGGGGCAGCGGAGAGATATAGTATTTTAAATCTGACCCCTCTGGCTTCTGCCTATAGAGCTGCTGGGTGGAGCAGAGGGGGCAAGATTGGGTTGTTTGGGGTGGGAGACAAGAGGGTGGCTCGGGGTCTGGAGAGGCCAGTGGGATGCTGAGGAGAGGTCCACTTCCGGATCTCTTTTCGTTCTAGTGATCAAATAAAGCAGGGACAAATCTTCATTCCATTTATAAAGAGGGAATTGAAGCTCAGAAAAGCTAAATGAGCTACCACCATGACATGGACAGAAGTGAAAGAATGGGGGTCGTGTCTTCCACAGCAGCGTCCTTTTCCACCCCTTCAGCATGTGCATTTCTAATGTGGGGACCTGGTTGTCAGCTCAGGAAAATGCAGCTTCATGAGTGACTCTAGAACTGGGGTTTCCGTGACCATGCGCCCCCGGGAGGGAGGAGGGTGGGTTAGCAGGGTGTCCCCAACAGAGCCACTGTGCGCAACACCACAGCGGGGTCCAGGAAGAAAGGGTTTGCAGCCCTGCAGGGAAGACTTTTGGACTTTGTTTAACCCACTGCTTTCATAAACTAGTGATAGTAGTTTTGAGGGACATTTATTACATCCTTGAAATGCTGTTTTGAGGAACGTACTTCGGAAAATGTCTTATTAACAGAAAGAAGGAGGCTAGGAGAGAGGATCCTAGGGAATAAGAACTGGTAAGGAAAGACCCTGCCTATCAAGGACAGTGCCTGGGAACACAGCACAAATGTCGCTTTTCCTCGGGACTCAGATGTGTGACAAGGTGTCACAGTCCTTTGTGAGGCTGGCCACTTCCTGCTGGGAACACAGACACCAGATTTTCACCTCCCTAGGCAAAATTTCCTTCTGCTGTGGATATAGACTATGAATCTTATTTTTTAAAGCAGCAGAAGCTGGTCCTGCCCAAACACCGTTAGACACGCAGCTCAAGCCAAGCTCCCAGCCTGGCAGGCCCGGCCTCTTGTAGAAGCACCTCAGGAGCTCACTGCAACTCAGCAAGTAACATCCCCTCCCCACTCTGCACCCAGGAGAGCTCAGCGGGTGCAGGGCAGGGCGGTCTCCTTTCACCATGAAGGAGCTCATCGGGCCCAGACAGGAGGCCTTCAAGACTGTGGGTCTTAAGAAACACAAAAATCTGACTCAGTTTGACTGGGAAAGACATTACCTGAATTGGGAATTATATTCAATCTCAGAATCATCAATTCTTATAAAATACTGCCCTCTTTTCTGATAGATATCCTTCTTCAAAGTTGCCTTTAAGACTGGAGAAAGTGTTTCAGAGAGAATCTGGGGAAAAAAGAGATAAGAAAAATCATCTTAAATAAATTGGCTGGAAGACACATTTAAATTTTTTTTTCCTTTCTTTTTGGTGCTGGAGATTGAACCCAGGGCCTTGTACACCCAAGGCAAGCACTCTACCTCTGTGCCACATCCCCAGCCCCACATTTAAGTCTTATTAAGTACCTAGATACCAATGAAAGAGAGCTGATTTAACACTGAAAACTCACTGTGTGTGTGCATGTGTGCATATGTCTTTTTTTTTTTTTTTTTTTTTTTTTTTTTTTTTTTTTTTTTTTTTTTTTTTTTTTTTTTTTTTTTTTTTTTGGTTTTTCTCCGGTACCGGGAACCAAACTCACGACCTTGCGCTTGCCAGGCAGGCGCTTTTGCCGCTGAGCTAAATCCCCAGCCCCAAGCTAAATCCCCAGCCCCTGCATATGTCTTATGTGTACTATGTGTGGGTATGTATGTATCTAAAAGTGTGCATGTGTATGTGTGTATGTGCATGTATATATTATGTGTATGCATGTGTAGATATTCATGCATGGGTGGGTTATGTATGTACTTGTGTATGTATGTGTATATGGGCATTTATGCATATATGCATATGGATGTGAGTATGCATACATGTGTACATTGTTATATTGTGTGTGCATGTATATATGTGCTATATCTGTGCATGTGTATGCATGTATATATTTATGTATATATGTGCATGTGTGTTTGCATGCATGTGCACCTATATATATGTATATATATATATACACTGAATGCATGCACACACACCTGTTTGAATGCATGTACATGTGTGTTCTATGTGCATACATGTGAGCACACATGTGTGTACATTTTTTTGTCTGGAAGTGTGACCTGTCACTTAACACTTATCCTTCTGCTCAGTGTTGCTGGGAGTGGGGTGCTTGGTCCTATGGCCCCAGTACCTGCAGAAGCACACTCGACCCCATCTTCATGGCATTCTCCAGCTTCTTGGGGAGGAGGCTATCCTCTGTGGAGAGCTCCTGCAGCTGGGGCCCCTCCACTTGGCGGATCCAGGTGAGCGCCTGCCTGTGTGGGTCGATCAGCAGTGGCCACTGCTGTCCATTCCTCATCAGGATGGCGTTCTCTGTGGACCACCTCCCAAGGGGCAGCCCCTGGCTGTACCACCTGCGGACCTGGGCAGAAGTATGGGAGCTGTCACTGCTCACAACGGTGTCACATCTTTAGCATCCTACAGCATGGGCAAGGGTACTACAGGGTCCCTGCCTTTAGGAAAGGAAACAGTCTTTAAAGGACTAAGGAACTTGGATGTGTAATTTTTGTTGTAATAGCCAGGGAACCTCTAGGAAAGGAAGGGCCTCCCTGGGAGATGCGTAGGGCATCTTTCAGTTCTAGAATGGAACAAAGAGCTTTTGTTTACACCAATGAAGAATGGTGTAGTCTTTAATTCTACATCAAAGGAAACGTGGAAATGGATGAGAATGCTGTAGAGATGGGCACTCCTGCAGCTGTGATATGGATGGCCTTTGACACAGCATATGGAGGTCAGTGGGTGAGAGATGGATCCTTGGGCCCAGATTCAAAAACAAATTGTTCTTCTGATGTTATACATTATATCCTCTCTACGTACGTGTGACTAAATACTACAGTTCAGCTTTGCTTAATTTTTGAGCTTGAGGTTAATAAACTCTTACACCATTTTTGTGCCTTTGCTTTGCTCTTGCTGTGTATGGTATTTCACCTTCATGGGGCTGTAGAGCAGCAACTATACGCACATCCAAGACTTAGGGACCTGTTCCCTAAGTAAGGGTGCTGGATGGCTCCAAGAGTTGGCTCCCAGGAATGTGTTAGGGTGAGCATTCTTCTGCATTTTTATTGATCTAGTTATCCATGCATTTCTTTAAGGTAAAACACTAGAACTGGAGTGATGGGCCATACAGTTGTGTGCTTGTAACACTAGCAGCTAATATCAGTGTTCTTCTCCATGCATCTACAGGGTTTTACTTATTTATTTTCTTGTTGACTTCTAGCAGGTTTTTTTTTTTTTTTTTTTTTTTTTTTTTTTTATTCTGGGTAGAGCTTTTGGTTTAAAATATGTACTCTAAACAATCCTCTCCTCTTTGGCTTGTCTTTCTTTACATCCTCCCAATAGCATCTTTTGATGAACAGGTCTAAATTTTAATGTAATTAAATTTATCACATTTTTCCTTTATAGTTACTTTGTTTTTTCAAACTGTTGTTTAAAAGATTTTATTACTACATATTTGCAGTACATGAATTTTACAGCCATCTTGCATTTTGCAGTCATCTGTAAAGACTGCATCTTTACAGTCATGTACGTACCACAGCCAGTTTCTTTTTTAAGTCCCTTTCCCTCTCCTCCTTCCCTCCTCCTCTAGCCCTTTCACCCTGTTCGTTCTTGCTGACATCGTTAATCTCAGTTTACATTGTGGCATATAATGACCATGTTCATCGAGGTCATCAGGACCTGGTAGCTGGCGTGTACTCTATTTCCCTCTTCCCCCTTGGTTCCCTGCACTTTAAAAGATCTTTCTCAACCTAGGGTCATGCATATGTTCTCCTAAATTGTGTTTCATTAATTTGTGTTGCACATTTAGCAATCAAATTTAACTGCAATTAATTTTTATATGTGGTATGAAGTAGCCGTCAGATTTCCTTTAAAAATGCACAATTACCTGGGACCTTTTATCAAAGAGACCACCCATTCTGCACTGTGGCATCATCCGTGTCATACACCAAATGTCCCTGCACATGTGAGTCTGTTCTGGGCTCTGGACTCTACTCCACTGCTGTGGTTCTTTATTCTTGTGTTGGCATATGCATATTAAACATTACCACAGTCCTGATCACACAGCTCTAAAGTCAATCTTGACACTTCATATCTTGATAATAGTTGTTCATCAGCATTGTCTTTCAAGACTTCACTTTTCTTGGATAACTTTTAAAATCAACTTTTCAGGACACACATTTCTGTTGGGGTGTTGACTGGGGTCCCATTGGATCAATAAATCAAATTAGAAAGAACGGGCAGCTTTAGAATATTGAGTTTACCAAGTCACAAATTTGGCATAACTTTCAATTTAAATGTCTTAAATTTTCAGCAGTACTTTCTGGTTTCTTTGTATAAGTTCTGCATATATTTTAAAAAGTCATTTTGATGCACTAATAAATGGTATTTGAAAACACTGCACACTTCTTGGAGAGAAATGTAGTTGAGTTTTGTATATTGACTTATTCTGGAAACTTTGCTAAATTTTTATTAATTCTAATGATATTCCTATAGATTTTCTCGGATTTTAAACCACACACCAGATTCAAAAATGTGCATTTTCTCTCCTCCTTCCTGACCCTAGAACCTTTCTGTCCTCTCAGCAGTGCATCCCTTGTCATACACCAGTCTGGAAGGAAAACCTTTCACCAAGGCATCATTTTTCAATTCTGATTTCTTCTTTGATCTACGGTTATTTATGAATATATTTTCTAATTTCCAAAAATGGGAGGATTTGCAAAGTATCCTGATGACTGACTTCTAGCTGTACTGCATTTTTGTTGGATGATGTTCTTTGAGTAGTCTCATGTCTTTGCCATGAATTCAACCTGGCTGACAGTCTCCTGTGGTCAGGGTCGTCTGTGCCTGGTGGCTGCTCAGCTGCAGGGGCAGCTGCATCATGTGATTCCTAAAGCCCCCTTGGAGTCACCTTGTTCAAATCTCCTCTGTTCTCACTTTTGTGTGCCTGTTCTGATTTGCAGGAAGGTGTTAAAATCTGGGTTTTTTTTCTTCTGCAACTCCTTAAATGAATTTTGAATACATGAGACCATATTACCATGTACAAATTTAGAATTGTTAATATATTCTTGGAGAATTAAACCAGTTTTTACTGTAAAGTAAGGTTATTTAATTCTGCTAGTCCTTCTCTTTGTCTCAAAGTTTGTCTTTTTTTTTGTAATTGATGGTAAATTTTCTCCCTTTTTTTTTTATTCTCACCTTTTAGATGTGTCCTACTAAGTCATGTGACTTCTGTTCTGTGCTTTGGTTTATACAATTATACAGCCTTATGATTTTAAGTTGGTGCATATAGTCTATTTATATCTAATGTACTTATTGATATAGCTGGGTTTAAATTAGCCATCAGCATTATGAGAATGAGAAACCAGAATTTGTTTCTAAGATTTCATAAGTTGGATGGTCCATTTAAGTAAAGTTATCAATGAGGGAGCCAATTTATTCTATGAGCATTGAGAAAAGCAGGTGCATTTTTAAAAAATCTTCTAAACATCAACATAAGATTTACATAAGTAGACAGTAAACTATCGATGAATAATCTAAGTCTATATGTTTTGGCTGTGGCTATGAACGCTCTTTGTGGTTCAATAAGCTCACTGATTTTATTAATGAAAGGAAGTGGGGGGCTGCTTTTGCTCCCTAGGGCAGGGAACAGGGTTAGAATGAGAAAGAGAGGGTTTTGTGAATAATACTCCGAGGGTGAAAAACAGGAAGAGATAACTGAGACCCTAGAGCTATCAGTTATAAAAAATGAATTAAGGCCTAATGTAAACTTCAATATTTTCATTTATCAAAATAATCTCAGAGAATGATCCAAGCCCAAAACTGCATACACCCCCCCAATCCAGTCAATAAAAATAGACAGTAGGTAACAGAAATATGTTCCTACCTCAGTTTTTTGTGCCATCACTTCAATAAAGGAGAAGTTGGAAGACAAAGAAATGTTGTTTTTAATGCAAAAATTCTCCCAGGAGTTCACGATGAGCTGGCGAAACTCTGGTGTGAGGACCCCGCTGTAGACAATGCAGGCTGCAGACAGCAGGGCATCACCCAGGACCCCATCCAGCCTGCGGTCTATGCCACTGACTGCTGCCTGCCACCGCGTCTATATGCAGAATTAAAAAGTGGTTACTCAATGTAAGTTACAGTACAAGACATTTTAAAAATTGATGGTCTCCGTGGTGGATCTATCCATGTTATTACTATTACTGTTCTAAGCTGTAGTTGCATAAAAGTTAAGTATAGGCAGGATTCCAAAAGGAACTGTTCTGGGGAGGAGTACCAGCTCTGTTCTTCAGTTTGTCATGTGTCCTATTTTTTAAGGAAGATTTTAAGCCATTTCTAATTCTTGTGTAACAAAGCAGGATGACTTTTAAAATATCAATCTACTATATTACTAATGATGTTCGATAATAATGACAACAATAATGACCAATATTTATTACATCCTTACCCATCTCCCAGCCCCTTGACTTTGGAAGGCTTTGACACCCTCAGCACTGTCTAGTAAAGTCTGATTCATCTGAAGATCCAGAAGCTAAGCAGCTCGATGGAGACAGTAGAGCTTCTAGGAGCACTGGGGACCTGAGGAGGTGCCTCCATCCTCAGTCATGTGTGTGCTTGAGGGGGCAGTGAGAGCCCTAGCTCTGGAGCCAGGATGTCCCCTGGTTCTCTGTCATGTTGCTCTTGAGACATCAACCCACTTCTAAAGGCCATCATCACTCATGGACTGGTACCCTGCCCTGTATAAGTCTTCCATGATACTGATTTATTTATATCATCAAAGTAAATTGAAATGAAAAATTATCTTGAGGATTTTATAATCCCCTTGAGGTATACAGTTGAGGTATAACTAAACCAAGATTCTAGCCAGCTTATCAGGGATCCAATACAGAGAAAGCAGATGGACTAGAGGAGAAATTTAAAGTGAGAGAAATAAAATGGGTCAGAAGACTGGTAGAACAAAATGAAATTTTCCTTTCCCTTCTTAATGACACGGTCTGTCTCTGCTCCCTATGCCCAAGTGTTCATGTTTTGTATACTCAGCTCAGGATGTTTCCATGCTCCAGAAGGAAACTCGGGCACATCTTGGAAAGGTCTACTGCAGGGATCATTACACAACAATAGTGCTGATGTTTTGGGAACAAGAGAAAAAGCCTCAGCTCTTATGATTGGTTTGCTTCTGATTTAAGACTACCGGAGCAGGACTTCTTTACTCTAGGTGAATAAGACTTTTTCTTGATCTCAATAAGAAGTGGGCTAGTGAATGAGTTTTAACAGGTGTACAATACAGCCTGCAGGGGAGTAACACCTTGGGGTCTGCTGCCTAGCAATGGGCAATGTGGGAGATGCAAAGCCATGGGAACCCAAGGGAAGCTACAGGAAGCATAGGGAAGCCACTGGAAGCCAAGGGAAACCATGCCTTCTCATCTCCCAGGACAGTCAGCAGGACAGATGCACACTGCAGGCGTTTGGTGGCCAGTTTTCTCCGATTTGCTAACAGTTGTCTTTCACTAAGAACATCTTTGTAGGTTGCTTGCAAAGACAGCAAATGTTCTTCAATCTAAAAGACAATTAATTCATTACTGATAAAAAAAATCTATCATCTTCCTTCAAAGAATGTATCTGTCACTTGTATAAATATAGTGTATAACAACTTTATTTTCACATCATGAAAAATCTTCCTGGATGGATTATATTACCAGGGAAAATGCACACTGTTGAAATGATTCCTTGATACTGAAGCTTGCATTTTAAAATGCTATCTTCTTTCCTTAATAGGTTTTCTTGCAGTCCTAGCATTTGAAATTCACCATTTTCTGATTTTATTTTTTCATATTTTTAGTATTTTATGTAGGTTCTTTCTTTAAGAAAATGAGAGGATACTCTGATCAGACCAGAGGAATGAGTTTTTGAGGTTAGGATGGTAGTAGGATGAAGCAACTGTTGAACTATCCCCAAGTTACCCATAGGAAACATATTTTCATGAATAACTCATGAAATAATTTCCTTAAATTAATATTCATTTTAATAACATCCCTGATCAAAAGAATTTGGCAAATCCTGATGCAAATGATTTGCTCAGGATGTCATCTAAAGTTTGACCTTGTCAGTAAGAGCTTCCACGGGCTGACTCCAGCCTCCCTCCCATCTCCTTTCCGTTCCTTTCACAGGACACTGTTCAGCCACACGGGGTCATTCCACACATCCTTAACGTTCCTTAAATTGTCTTATCTCTGAGATTTGGCTTGCACCTTTCCATTGTGCCCAGACTCTTACTTAAAGGTTTGTAAACCCTAGGCATTCCTTAAAGTCTGGGTCAACCTCCAGGCCTGTCAAATTCATACTGACACACTGTTTATGGTAGTTATTTAAAGAGTAATTATAAATTGCCTGAAATTATCTTACAATCTTATTAACCCTTACATCATTATTTGTGTTTTGGGGAGGTTTTATTACTACTCAAAATCTCTGAAGGTGGGATGTTATATTTGGATCTGGAACATCTCTAAAGGCCCATTTACTGAAGGCCTGGTCCCCAGCTTGGCACTTCTGTAAGGCCATGGAGGGGGTGGGGCCTTGTGGGAGGAAGTGAGATCACTGGGGGTGTGGCCTGGAAGGGGATATTAGGACCCTACCCCCTGCCGCTCTCTTTGCTTCCTGGCTGCTGGAGGTGCTGGCCTCCTCTGCCACATGCTTCCACTATGATGTACAGTGCCACCACAGGCCCAAAGCAGCAGGGCCCAGTGACTGTGAGTTGAACCTCTGAAGCCATGATGTAAAATAAGCCCTTTCCTTTATTGAGTTGGTTGTCTCAGCTGTTTTGTTACAGTGATGGACTGCTTATACATGGTTTGGTATAGAGATTTGACATGGTGTATACATTTAGTTGTACAGACTGAATTGTGGTTATTGTGATTCATAATTCTCCTATTTTTTAAGATGTAACTTGGTAAAAATATATATCTAAATTTTACTAAAATATACCCATCAGCTACACTTGATATGCTTGCTGTAATTATTTAGAATTTACTCTTGTTTCACCCATAGTAATCATTCAGTTGTTTGCAAGTTTATGTATTGTTTTTGCTCTCCTGCTCATTTGCCTGCTGTTGATTCTGTTGTGGAAACTTCCCTTTTTACTCCTGAGCTAGTTAAAATATAGGATCTGTCAATTAAATTAAACACATGAGTGCATGTGGAGCCTTGGGCGGGGAGTGCCGGTCTTTGGACCGGCGGCTCACTCCCGGCCTCGTAGGCCCCCGGAAGGAGGGCTTCCGGCGCACAGGGAGCCACGAGCGGGGAGCGCCGGTCTTCTGACTGGCTAGCTTCCTGCCTCATAGGCTCCCGGAAGGAGGGTCCCGGGCGCACGGGGAGACTCGGGCGGGGAGCGCCGGTCTTCAGACCGGCGGCTCACTCCCGGCCTTGTAGTTCCCCAGAAGGAGGGCTTCCAGTGCACAGGAAGCCATGGGCAGGGAGCGCCGGTTTTCTGGCTGGCTAGCTTCCTGCCTCGTAGGCCCCCGGAGGGAGGGCCCCCAGCGCATGGGGAGCCATGCAGCAGCGAGCGCTGCTGCGCGCTGGCCCTTAGGCCGGCTGCCGCCGCTCAATTGAGATCTATCATGACACAGAGAAACAGTGACACAATTGGCCCACCATGCACCGGCTGCAGTTGCCCACCCATGGATGTGTGTGAATCATTCAAACTTTGAACAACCCCTGGGAATACATG
>NW_004955520.1:497428-499666 GCF_000276665.1 Chinchilla lanigera
TGTCTATTTGTTTTCCTGAGAAACTATCTTATAGATAACAATATGTAAAACAATAACCATTGATAATTTCCTACCACTTTGTCTGTAATTTGGTAAGCCCCTCCTGTTATTATGTTATCCTTCTTTTACTCTTTAAAATAAAAAAAAAATGAATGTCTCTTATATGATAGGCAATGGACTCTCTGAAGGCAATGTTTTGATGAATGCTCATGTGATTTCCTAAGTTCTGGAACTCTTTCTTTTTTTCAAGGTTCCCTAGGTCTGTTTCAGAAATATTTTTTGTATTTGGGCCCAGACAGACAAAAAGACCTATTATTATTATTTTTTGGTACCTGGAATTGAACTTAGGACTTTGCACTTGCCAGGGAGGTGCTGTGCCACTAAGCTATATCCCCTGCCCCAGACCTATTATTAAAAAGGAAGAAAGCATGCAGCTGATTGAGGAAGAAATTTCCATACAAGGTATGAAACCACTGCAGTTCATCTGTGTTCAGACTGTAGGCAGGCATTCTGCACCTCAGCAGTGAGCCAGGGTCTTTGCTTAGGGCTTGTCCACCATCCTGCTGGACCCCAGGAGCCCTAGGCATGCATCCCTGCTGTCCCTGGCAGAACCGGGCTGCCTGGCTGCTGCCACTCATGGGCTACCTGATGAGTCTGTGCCTTGTGTGTTAAGTGGGGTTACAATAATGCTCATCTCAAGAGTTGGCACAAGGGTTCAACCCACTAGTATACATAAAATGCTAAGCACAGTCCCTGGCGTACTCAGGTGTTCAGGAAATTGGCTGTTGTTCCTTGCTGTAGTGAGAGTGTCTGGAGCTCAGTCCACACCCACAGCTGGCAGTCAACCTGGTGCCCTGTGGCCCTACCCACAACTTTCACATCTGCTGCTACATTCCCTTGCCAAGCAAGGTCTGCCTTTTTGTATTTGGTGATAATTGTTTTCTGTTGAGCTCTTTACTTTTTGTTGAAGCATTTTACAAATTATAAAACTGTATTTGATAGGTACGTATTTGCAAAGATTTCTCTCTTTTGCTCTGTGATTTATTTTGTACTTAGAAGTTATAACGTTTATTTGTTACACTTGTAGTACTAATTTTGAAAAGTTCCAAATAGAGTCTGCTGGAATTTTAATTGCAACTGTACTAAACTCATGAATTAACATAGGGGGGCCAGGGATATAGCTTAGCGGCATAAGTGCCTGCCTGGCAAGCTTGAGGTCATGAATTCGATTCCTGTACAAAAAAAAATTTAAAAAACCTATGAATTAACTTGGGAAACTGACAGTTTTAGAATATCATTTTCTAAATGACACATTTTATTTGGTAGAGCACTATAGTTTGTATTACAGTGATAGTACATATTTTGCAATAAAGCTTACTCCTATATGTGTTATATTTTTGTTGCTATCATAAATGAAATTTTTTTCCCACTGTGTTTTCTAACCAGTGTCTGTTTGTGAGTAGGAAAACTACAGATTATTGAATATTAATTTTGAAAGTGTACATTTTAATAAATATGTTATATTGCTTATAGTAGTGTTTTAATTCTTTGGAATTCTCTAGGTATTTAACAGTCACTATGGACTGAATGTGTATGTCCTTCTGAGGTTCCTATGTTGAAACCCTACCTGCTAATGTGAGGAGGAGGGCCTCAGGATCTGATTAGATCATGAACGTGGAACCTCCCTCCCCCCTAGAAAAACCTCATGGGGATTGAACCCAGGGCCTTGCACCTGCTAGGCAAGTACTCTGCCACTGAGCTACCCCTCAATCCTATTTTCAAAATTGTATTTTGAGACAGGGTCTAAGTTGACAAGACTGGGCTTGAATTTGCAATTCTCCTGCTTCAGCCTCCTAAGTACCTGGAATAACAGGCATGTGCCCCCACATCTAGTGGCAGAGCTCTCCTGAGTGGGATTGGTGCCCTTATGAGAGAGCTCCCAGAGAGCCCTCTAACCCTTTGTGTAACACAAAACATCTATGAACCAGGAGGTGGTCCTGACCAGACATGGAATCTTTTGGCATCTTGATCCTGGGTTAACACTTCCAGAATGGTGAGGAATAAGTATCTGGTATTTATAAGCCACCAAATTTGGGGTATTTTAAATATGACAATGCAAACAGAGACCAAAATATTTTCTTTTTTTTTTTTTTTTTTTTTTGGTTTTTTCTCCGGTACCGGGAACCGAACTCACGACCTTGCGCTTGCCAGGCAGGCGCTTTGCCGCTGAGCTAAATC